>NC_090172.1:11182732-11482732 GCF_024679245.1 Pseudorasbora parva | reverse complement strand
CCTTGGTCTATAAAAATGGTTGACATTTTAAATTTAGTGATGGCACTAATTATGATAATATTTTTTAATTATCATTTAAATCTGACTATTTTTCAACCTTTTGCCATAAATCAACATTTCAGGTCAAATCAAATATTATGGGGTTTCTAGTCAAAATATGACTGTTACAAAACAGGGCATTGATTTCATACATGTTCCCAATAGAGCATGTTTATCAGACATTTGGGAGACAAATAAATAGGGAAAGAAATTTTATACATCAGTAATTCTATGACATTTTAGATATTATAATGAAAATGTTGCCAATTACTAGCCCCATTATTACACCTCTTATTTTCATTGCATGTTGCCCCAAGAGCACATTAATATTCAGACTATATGCAGTTTCTAGATGCATTGTATTGAATGGCACTACCCATGTATGGCCATTTACCCAATATTGCATAAAGTAAAATGGCATATCAGTTCATTTCATTATATAGAGTGGGTATGGAAAGTATTCAGACCTCCTTAAATGTTTAACTCTGTCATATTGCAGCCATTTGCTAAAATCATTTGTTAATTTTTTTTCTCTCATTAATGTACACGCAGCATCCCATATTAACAGAAAAACAGAGAATTGTCTTGACATTTTTGCAGATTTATTAAAAAGGAAAAGCTGAAATATCACATGGACCTAAGTATTCAGATCCTTTTCTCTTATTAGAAGCACCCTTTTGATCTAATACAGCCATGAGTCTTTTTGGGGAAAGATGCAACAAGTTTTTCATACCAAGGGTTTAAGTCAGAGCTCAAGCTGGGCCATTCAAGAACAGTCACAGAGTTGTTGTGAAGCCACTCCTTCGTTATTTTACGTGTTTGTTTAGGGTCATTGTCTTGTTGGAAGGTGAACCTTTTGCCCAGTCTGGATATCCCTGTACTTGGCCGCATTCATCTTTCCATCGATTGAAACCAGTCGTCCTGTCCCTGCAGCTGAAAAACACCCCCACAGCATGATGCTACCACCACCGTGCTTCACTGTTGGGACTGTATTGGAAAGACGATGAGCAGTGTCTGGTTTTCTCTACACATACAGCTTTGAATTAAGGCCACAAAGTTCTATTTTGGTCTCATCAGACCAGAGAATCTTATTTCTTACCATCTTGTTGTGTTTTTTTGTAAACTCCATGTGGGCTTTCATATGTCTTGCACTGAGGAGAGGCTTCCGTCGGGCCACTCTACCATAAAGCCCCGAATGGCGGAGGGCTACAGTGATACATGACTTTCTACAACATTCTCCTATCTCTGACTGCATCCTTGGAGCTCAGCTACAGTGATCTTTGGGTTCTTCTTTTCTGCTCTTCTCCCCCAATAGCTCAGTTTGGCTTGACGGCCAGCTCTAGGAAGGGTTCTGATTGTCCCAAACGTCTTCCATTTAAGGATTATGGATACAACTGTGCTCTTAGGAACCTTAAGTGGAGCAGAATTTTTTTTGTAACCGTGGCCAGATCTGTGCCTTGCCACAATTCTGTCTCTGAGCTCTTCAGGCAGTTCCTTTGACCTCATGATTCTCATTTGTTCTGACATGCACTGTGAGCTGTAAGGTCTTATATAGACAGGTGTTTGGCTTTCCTAATCAAGTCCAATCGGTATAATCAAACACAGCTGTACTTAAATGAAGGTGTAGAGCCATCTCAAGGATGATCAGAAGAAATGGACAGCACCTGAGTTCAATATGAGTGTCACAGCAAAGGGTCTGAATACTTAGGACCATGTGATATTTCAGTTTTTCTTTTTTAATAAATCTGAAAAAATGTCAACAATTCTGTTTTTCTGTCAATATGGGGTGCTGTGTGTACATTAATGAGAGAAATAATTTTCTCAATCATAAAAAAAAAAAAAAATTGGATAACAATAGCTTTAATAACAAGTCAGTGGGCAGTAGATGATTTGGCAATGCCTGCTCTCTCCTCATTTCCACCACTCTCCTTGGTCTCTTTATCTTGCCATGTCTCTTCCCCTCCTAAAGTTGAGCTTTGATTAATAGTCTTTTCAGTTTCAGTTATTGTCCGTGACAAAAGTAAACATAGGGTAATTTGTTTTATAAATCACTTTCTTAGACATGTTAATTTACTGAAGGCTATGAATGCTAGGTAAATAAGTGTACTAAATGTATTCATAATATATACAAATTCACAATTACTCTTATGCCTAATATGATGAACAAGGCTTCATTAATATTTCTTGTCTGCTCACAATGATAGTTACTAATTACATTACATGAATCATGTAAATTATAGGCCTATTTCCAATTAAAAATTACAAAATTAGATGAAAGATAAAGTGTATTAGTTTGCTTGATTATTTTGTGTCTTTTAATTGTATTATTTTTTTCCAGTGCACAAAAATGCAACTTTATCATTACAAATGTGTAATTACAAATATATTTAAATGCCTGACATATACTTTAATGCAATTTCGGCCCCACTTTATATTAGATGGCCTTAAGTACTATGTACTTACATCAAAAAATAAGTACAATGTACTTACTGTGTTCAAATTGTATTGCAAAGCACTTTTGCTGATATTGAGGTGGATATGGGTAGGGTTGGGGACAGGTGTGGTGATGTGGGTCAGTTTAAGGGTAGGGTTAAGTGTAAGGGAAGTGCCAACTGTATAATTACAAATGTAACTACAGAAATTAATTACAGGCGTAATTACATGCTGGCATTTTTAAAATGTAAGTACAATGTAAAAACATGTATGTACACAATAAGTGCATTGTATCAAATGATTAATTACAATGTTAGTACATAGTAGTTAAGGCCATCTAATATAAAGTGGGTCCGCAATTTCTATAGAAAGTTGTATTTTAGTTATATAAATTCTTGTCAGTACATTCAGCAGTAGACGTTAAGCATATTTCAAAGACAATATAAGTATACAATTACATAAAAATATGTACTTAAGTCCTACTTAAGTGGGTCAAAAAGCACTCTGAAGTTCAGCTGTGTAATTTAAACATGAAATAAGTGTCTGAAAATATTACATTCAGATCACACTTAAATATATTATTTTAATGTATATTATTTTCGTACTAAATACTTTTTAAAAAGTATAATAAACTGCACTTCTTTTTCACAGGGAGCAGCATTGTAATGTAATTTTTATTAGTCGCATGATTGCTTGTATAAATGCCTAATGTATAATGCTTCATATTGTCTCTTCCATTGTTTTTCAGTTTTCAAACTAAATCTAATGTACAAAATTGAAGCAAATGTATGAAAATGTGTTTATTGTTGTTCCCTGTGCACTACAGCTATGTCACTGAACCATCTCCAGACGCACAGTAATGCAGCAGTCACTCAGCTGGGCTCCATGCTCTTCACCAGACAGGTGTCTGGGGCCAGGTGAGCCACTGTTCACTGCCGCCTTCTGGTATATTTATATATTCTGTCCTCTAATTTATCTTCAAAGCAAAAATTAGAAAAAGTATAGTGGATGTGAATTCAGTCTCCTCAAGTTCACACAGATGAGAACTAAATGTGATGAACTGCATGCCCCACTGGCTCTGTTTACACCTGGTATTGTGCCTTTTGATCGATCAGATCACAAGTGGACCATAGGCCGTAAAAATATATGGACGATGCGACTTCATCCTGAACTTATTTAAAAAACGATCACTTGAAATGAAATCATCGTGCTTATATCTGCCTACAATGACATAAACTAACTTTGGGGGGAAAACAAATTGAAGTGTAATTTGATTGTTTACTTTGCCTCGCGTCCATGAGAGGGGTGCAGCAGGCTTGAAGTGGACACGCTAAATACAGGCCCTGCTTACAGGTGTAAACCAACTGTGCCACACAAATCCTGAAAAGTGAAGCCAAAGTGTATTGATCGCCCCCAGGTGACTGGATGCAGTATAGTTCATATACCCTGCCCTCTCCATTACATAGACAAACAAAACAATCAAACATTTCATGTCATGTTAGGCAGTTTAATCACACTGATATCATTTCAAGTGTTCGTTCTTTAAATAACTTTAAAAGTTATTTATGGCTATAAAAATGGGGGTGTGACGTTATGGTAGACAGCTGAGATTGACAGCTTCTCTGAGCAAAGTAGTCACTGAGGCACCAACGGACATTCTTTGGAAGAGTTTGGACCTTTAATTTAAATTTCTACATTTCTATAACTGTTTATTTCACAAAAGGTTGTTGATTTAGGCAGGAATGTGGGCGAGACCTTAATATCACAGTTCCACTTCACGCTCACTACTTCGCAGACTCTGCTTCAAGACTCGAGACCTAAGATGTCAGCACTATATTTGGACACTGGTGGCTTTACTTACTTCAACGGAAGAAAGTCAAGGCGCGTCGTCCGTCTCATTTTACAGTCTATGGTGTAAACGGAGTAAAACATTTTGATCTTGACCACTTCCAACTGGATTGCTTTTATAGTGTAAACACTCATGTGGTCGAATGCATTCGAACAGCACAAAAGACTGCCTACTCTCCTCCTGCTGACCTAATACGTAAACATTATGGGAAGCACGCTAGCTAGATGGGATTTAAACTTTGTCAGCTAAAGACCCAAGTTTGCTTTGAAGACGTAAAAAGTACCAAGCACAATGTTCTCTCACTATTCCTGATTTATAACACACTCACAATGTTCGGCATGGTCTCGGCTGTCAGAGCAGAAACAAAAGCTGATGCACTTTGTGGTTTTCTGCCATCTCTGGGCAGAAGTGGTTGAAAGTGGACAAAAGAGACACCAGGTGTAAACGCGTATGTTTCTGCCTCGCCAAAACGCATCTTAATACCAAGTGAAAACGGGGCCAATTGACTGGTGTACTGTAAACAAGCTGACTAACTCAATATTTTTCATCCCAAAGCTATCTCTATTTTTGGTTTGCACTTTATTGTAAAGTATCCTTGTTACAGTGTAATTTCACATTTCATACTTTTATAATAATTTACTACATGCACTTTTATAGGGTTGGGATTAGTTTGTTTTAGTGTTTCAATGTAATCATGCATAATTTATTGTTTTTACTGTAATAACTACATGCAAAGTGTAACAAGGACACTGTAAAAAAAGTGTTACCATATTCTGCTGGGCACTAGATGATCTGCTGTAATATTGATGAAACTTTCTTTCTGCTGTCCACTTGCATTATTTAAATGGGAGTCATTCTTATTCTCAGGGGTTTATCTTGTTGCATTATCCTGTCCACCTCCTTTTAGTCTGTCACAGACTGTGCACTATATCTCCGGTGATAGATGTGCAATGAATAAATGTGACATGATAATTTAAGACTGAACCAAATGTCTGAAGTGAATTTGGAGAGAGCTGTGTAAAACTCTGAATTGGCTCATGTTTTGTTTTTGGCTTGAAAGAGACTCCGCATTAATCTTTTAGAGGACCAGTTTTATTTATGATTGTTGGTTAGAAATTAATCATTATAGAAGTAATTAATACGATGGCACAACTAATTGTAACAAGTCTTGAGAACTTGTGTTGACCAAATAACATTAGATATGGTACATCTTAGTTCGGTTTGTGCATTCATCAAAAATATGTTTGATACTCAGGAAATCTTTAAGAAAAGACAGATTAATGTATAAAGTTTCATTAGTAATAAATTATGGAGTAACTACCATTTCGATACTACTGAAAATGGTTCCATCATTCATCCTTGCCGGCTTGCATCATGTTCGTCAATAAAGAAAAGAAGTTTGGCAGGACATGATGACTCTTCCTTGGATGACTCTGTTGTAGACCTTTTTTTGTAGAAGGATTCTTGGTATAGCTAGTCATCCATACAGAAAACCATAGCACAAGGACATAAAACATGTTTTAATCTCGTATGTCATTTATTTAAATATTTGTAATTACACATTTGTATTAAAGTTGCAATTTCGCATACGTTTAAAATATATTAACTTTATATTTTATTATATCGAATAACACAACCGCCAAAATTATAATCATGTACTTTCCATGTGCATTAGTAAGTTAAGTCAACACATCAAAACAAGTGTACTTCTTTAAAGCGTGACAAAAGATTACTAAAGCAATGAGTTAACGTACTTTAAAGTAAAACTTTTAATTTGACATTATTATAAAGTGCACTTTCTTAAGTGTGTTAAGAAACAGTTCTTATTTTATTTATTTTAAGATGTCTTTGTTACAATGTAATTATACATACATTATATACATTTAAGTACTGAGTAATGATAATTAACTACTTTTACTTACTATAGGGTTAAGGTTTGGTTTAGGGTTAGTTGCATATAATTATGCATAAATTATAGTTATCACTACAGTAACAGGCTCCTCTAACAATAATGCTGAAATAAAGTTTTACTGAACATAGTCATGAAAGTGTACACTCTTTAAATACACTTACAGTGCATCCGGAAAGTATTCACAGCGCTTCACTTTTTCAACATTTTATGTTAAAGCCTTATTCTGAAATGTTAGATCTGGGGAAGGGTACAGAATAATGCCTGCAGCATCGAAGGTCCCAATGAGCACAGTGGCCTCCATCAGCTGTAAATGGAAGAAGTTTAGAAGTTTCCTAGAGCTAGAGAAACTTCCAGAAGAACAACGATCTCTGCCGCACTCCACCAATAAGGCCTGCATGGTAGAGCAACCAGACAAAAGCCAGTCCTCAGTAAAAGGCACATGACAGCCTGCCTGGAGTTTGCTAAAAGGCACCTGAAGGACTCTCAGACTATAAGAAACATTGGTCTGAATGGCCAGCGTCGTGTCTGGAGGAAACCCAGCACTGCTCATCTCCTGGTCAATACCATCCCTATATGAAGCATGGTGGTGGCAGCATCATGCTGTGGGGATGTTTTTCAAGTGCAAGAACTGGGAGATTAGTCAGGATCAAGGGAAAGATGAATGCAGCAATGTACAAAGACATCCTTGATGAAAACCTGCTCCAGAGCGCTCTGGACCTCATACTGTGGCAAAGGTTCTTCCAAAAGGACAACAAGCCTAAGCACACAGACAAGATAACAAAGGAGTGGCTATGGGACAACTCTGTGAATGTCCTTGAGTGACCCAGCCAAAGCCCTTACTTGAATGCGATTGAACATCTGAAAATGGCTCCGCACCGACACTCCCCATCCAACTTGATGTAGCTTGAGAGCTGCTGCAAAGACGAATGGGAGAAACTGCCCAAAAATAGGTGTGCCAAGCTTGAGGCTGTAATTGGTGCCATAAACAAAAGTATCGGGCAAAGGCTGTGAAATACTTATGTACTTTTTATTTAATTTTTTTATATATTTTTAAAAAATTCAAATAAACTTCTTTCACATTGTCATTATGGAGTATTGTTTGTAGAACTTTGAGGAAAATAATGAATTTAATAAATTTTGGAATAATTTACTTACAAAATGTGGAAAATGTGAAGTGCTGTGAATACTTTCCAGATGCACGGTATGTTAGTAAACACATAGAAACAAGTGTACTTCTTTAAAGCATGATTATTAAAACAATGAGTTATAACGTACTTTAAAGTCAAACCTTTAATTTGACCTTATTATAAAGTGCACTTACTTAAGTGTGTTAAGAAACATAGGCTTACATTTTATTTTAAGATGTCATTGTTACAGTGTAATTATACATTTAAGTACTGATTAATAATAATTAAATACTTGTACTTAGGTTTATGGTTAGGATTAATGTTTGGTTTAGGGTTAGTTACATATAATTATGCATAAATTATAATTATTAATACAGTAACAAGTCCCTGTAACAAGGACACAGAAATAAAGTTTTACCAAACATAGTCATGAAAGTATATTTTCTTTAAATACATTATGTGGCCTTTTATTTCATTAATATAATATTATCTGCTATAATATAAACTAAATATGAAAATTGTTATTTTCAGTCAACTTCAATCACTTGTACAGATGTAAAGCATGTAAGATTTGGGTAGCACTTTATTTTACAGTCCTTTAGTTATTACAATAACTGGGCATTAACTAGGTTCTAACCCTGAACCTACCCCTAAACCCAACCTTAACTACTGAGCAAAACTGTGATGTTTTTGTAGGAGAAGCAATGCGGAAATGGATCAGATGGCATGTTCATTCATGCAAAATTTTGTTGCAGGGTTGTCCCACTGGGTGTGGAACAGACAGTGAGCGGACACGCGTTCAAAGGATTCATGTCACACACAGATTCTTATCCCTGCCCGTACCTTAATGCAGCCTCTGCTATTGGAATAACCAAAGAAGATATAACATTGTGCATCAAGAGACTCGATAAATGCATCAAGAGCCTTAGGAAAGAAGCCTCTGCAGAGAAGAGTGAGTCACTATCTCCTACTGAAGATTTGAAAGACTAAACAGTCCCCTAATGCTCTGGTTGAAAGAGTTGCTTACATAGGATTCATTTTTCATAACTTGATATGGTGGCAATAGCCTTGTGTGTGAATGTTGATATATCAGCACATGGCCACAAATTCATCCGTTTGTTTCCTCTGTGTGTTTAGACTTGTGTTTGAAAGCTGTGTATCCTGACGGACAATAAAGACATGTTATTTCATAATTTTAAATCATCTGGTGCTGTTGTCTTTGTTTTTTTAGAACATCATTGTGCTTGAAAATACAAATGTAAAGTGAATTCTCTGTTCCAAACAATATCACAACAGATGAAGACAATTCACTTAAATGTAATGTCAATTTTACACATAAAGTAGTCTCTTGATGTTCCAAAACCTACAATTAGTATCTGCAATGTATTCTTTTGTACTTGGGTAATATGCACATTCTCATCATTCACTTGGAGTCAAGCTAGTGCTGTACTGCACTTAACATTATTAATTAAAATAAATATTAAGCAGTATTCTTATGAACATTAATAAAATATTGTAAGATTTAACTAAATTTGATGAAAAAAATGAATAGATTAATAAGTTAAAATAATGCGGACCCTATACTGACACTCTTAAAGATACTTGGGTGCACAATCTACTCTGGAAAAAAAATAATTAAAATGCACATTTTTCTTTTTGCAAGTTTTTGCATGCAGCTTTTTAAAGTAAATTTCACACATGGAATTAAGTACTAAGTTAAGTAAAATTAACAAGGAAAATAAGTGATTTTAACTAGGGATGAGTGCATCGATATGAAGTATTGATACTGATGTGAGCATCGAAAAGTATCGATACTCAAAAATATCGATACTAAGGTGTTTTTTTTGTTGTTTTTTTTACCATTCATTTAGTTTATTTAAAAATATAATTTTATGCATACAATACCAATAACCTATATTACTGAATAATTGTGTAGTATAGAAATATTTTCCTGCTCATCTCAACCATGATCTGAACGCACGCAAATGCTGCAAGACAGAACCAATCAATCACAGAGTGTTCTTACACTGATGACACTTTATTTAAACAGGGCTGCATTTTCCAAAATTTTTATAAACCATTGATGCTTTTGAAAGCGCAGCCCAGAACAATGTTCACAATGTTGCATTTTATGGGTGCAGCATTCTATCACTGGCAGTCCCTTATGAAAATGAACCATGGTTTATTTTTTTTACTACAAGGACCGTAGTTCAACTAGTGGTTTCCACAAAAAGTAAGCATTTTAAATGTGTAAAAAATATATGATCTAATAAGTTGCAATTAAGGCATATTGAATGTTAAAATGCCTTATGTGGGTATCTTTACCCATTTTACTCTTAATAATTTTAATAATTTAATAAATGCAATGGTTTAAAAGTTCAGTTTAGAAGTATTGTATCGTATCGTGAAACTGGCCTTGAAAGTATCGGTATCGAAAACAAAATAAGTGGTATCGCCCATCCCTAATTTTAATTTAGCCAGTAGCCTAAATGGTTGAGGAATTCTTACTGTTTCTCCTATGCAATACTTAATACTCACTCAGACATTATATCTGAATTAAACCAGGCTTTTAAAGTGTATGTTTTACTTAGAAACATCCGAGTAAATAATACAATAGATATCTACATAATAGAAGTATCCCGACACGTGAACACAGAGACCTACGTGGTACACAATACTCAGTGATGATAACATTTGATGGATCGTTTTGAGTATTAATGTGTCATTTTGTGTAAAAAATGAACTCCAAATGTAACAAAATGGCAAGTTACTAAACCTAACAACAAAAACAATGATAAAACAGTTGTAATGTTGATATTTATGCTTTCATATCTACAAGCTTGACTTTAGTAGTAATACAGAATTTACTTCATTTAAATTCTTGCTTGAATTAACTTACTCATGTAGAAATTATATTCGTTTATACTGTAGTATTTACTTCACCACAAAATCATTTTTATCTCAGAGAATCTATGGCGTAACATCTTAAACCAGGTAAACTCCTCTCCCACATGTGCCAGTTTAATTTAATACAGTTTAAATAATACTATTCAGATCCCACTTAACCAATCCCTAATTTGTCAATTATTTTCCTGACAGGAGCGCCACCTGCAGCCGTTGCAACCATTCACCTGCTAGCCACCTACAGATGTTTTGGAGCGGACTGCAGCTGGAAACTTTTCGTTTCAGTGTATTTGACGCACTTAAAAAAGCTTTCAACTCTAATATAAACCCTGATCCCTTGCTACCCCTCTTTGGGGTTTCCTCTAGACCTGCTTTGACAGCCCAAGATCGCAAGGTTGTAGCTTTTACTTCGATCCCAGCCAGACGGGCTATCCTTCATCCCTTTTAAGTGGATGGATGCTTCTCCCCTGACACCTGACAGGTGGATACAGGACATGTTTGACTGAATTAGAGTTGAAAAGTTAAGATGCTCACTCTCTGGCTCACCTAAATGTTTCATAAGACTTGCAATCAATTTTTGAATTAAATTAAAGGCCTACATTGCTCAGCGGAAACTGACAACAAATACTATTGGTCAGCATCATTTGACCTTTTCTCTTAGTTTGCTTGGTTCTTGTCCATTTTAGGGATTAATAACGGACATTGTCTTACTGTTTACCTTGTCATCAATGTATTGTTCTGTATAGTCACATAAAACACTAATAAAAGATCTGGAGTAATCATTTATGTAAAGAATGGAAATTAATTCTGTACAATGATCAGCGTTTAAAGTGTTAACACAACACAATAGTCCAGCATTTTTAAATAACATCTGTTCAGTGACGTGCCAGAGAAAGGTGCACAGTATCTGTTTTCACGTCAGAGGTGTTGAATCAGCTTCTCATTCCATGCTGTAATGCATTTTATATGCAGTCCAGCAGTATTTCTGTTAAGGATTTATGTCGGATCAGCTTCTGCTGTTCTCTCACACTCTGTCATCTTCCTTCGCTGATCCCTCCGCTACACACTATATCCATATTCCGTCTGTTCAAATAGCTATGTCTCTTAGTGATACATTCTCCTCTTGCTGTTTATCTTACTGTTTTGCTGACACAGAATTTTTCCTTCCACTTAAGCTACACTTATCCTTGTCCTCCATTCATCGATCACCCTGTTTATGACTTTGCTCTTAAAAGTAGGGTAGGCATTTTTTTTTTTTTCATGAACACTTTTTGTTATACTGGTTGAAAATTATAACAATCAATAATAGAAGTGGACTAAAATGTACAGTAGAGGCAAAACATATTTAGTCACCAATTGTGCAAGTTCTCCCACAAAAAGGGAGGCCTGTAATTTTCATCATAGGTGCACTTCAACTATAAGAGACGGAATGAGAAAAAAAATCCAGAAAATCACATTTAATACAGATAAACATTCCTATAGATTTAATCAGATCATCACCACATTTGGTCAGTCTAATCTAAAGACCTTAGCGATGTTAAATTGTGAAGATCTTGAGTATTCCCTGAAGGGCATGTCCGTGGCGGCCTGATAAAGTTTGATGTTTGATCATGACACCGAAAGCTGTTTTAAGTCAGGCATACCATGTCCGATGGGCCCCAAACTTCACGTTTGATAAGAGTCCTGGGCTGAAGACATCTACACGCCAATATTAGTTAGTCATAGTGCCACCTGCTGGCAACAGGGAATACACTAATTACACTGTAATTCTGTCACATGCCTGTCCTGTCTTGTGTGCACTTGTGGGTTTTGTTATGTTGAGCATGTGCTCGTGTCCCTGTCAGTTCCCTCCCCCTTGTTATCTGATTATTGGTTAATTTGCCCCACCTGTTCTCCCTCATTATCTGC
Source organism: Pseudorasbora parva (assembly GCF_024679245.1). Lineage (NCBI taxonomy): Eukaryota > Metazoa > Chordata > Actinopteri > Cypriniformes > Gobionidae > Pseudorasbora > Pseudorasbora parva. The sequence goes on along the minus strand of NC_090172.1, from coordinate 11,470,560 downwards.
CTTGTTTGTTCCCTTTATAATCTCCTTGTGTTTGTCAGTCTGGGTTGGATCCTTGTGTACTGTCTACGTCTTCCGTTCCCCTGTGACTTCCTTGTGGTATGTGTTCAGTTTCAGTTTATGTGTTTTCTAGTTACGTTTTCCCCCTCGTGGGTTTTTAGATTATTCTTCTTGCACTTGAGTCCTCGCACCATTTCCTTTGTGTGTACGTGACAGATTCTGTCACGTACACACAAAGGAAATGGTGCGAGGACTCAAGTGCAAGAAGAATAATATATTTATTTATAACAAATAAAACATAAATGCAAAACAAAACCCACGAGGGGGAAAACGTAACTAGAAAACACATAAACTGAACACATACCACAAGGAAGTCACAGGGGAACGGAAGACGTAGACAGTACACAAGGATCCAACCCAGACTGACAAACACAAGGAGATTATAAAGGGAACAAACAAGGCAGATAATGAGGGAGAACAGGTGGGGCAAATTAACCAATAATCAGATAACAAGGGGGAGGGAACTGACAGGGACACGAGCACATGCTCAACATAACAAAACCCACAAGTGCACACAAGACAGGACAGGCATGTGACAAATTCACTCCTTGAAACATATTTAAATATGACATGAAGTACCAAACATGCTAGAAACACATTCAATCATACAACACTCAGCTAAGTGCTAATGTGTGCGATTTACGCCACGAAACAGGAAGTTGTTGTAACTCAGGCAAACAATGTCCAATCTGTCTTGAACTTCACACATTTGAAAATAGTCCTGGCCTGAAGACAACTACAAAGCAACATTTAGTTATAGTCAAAGCCCCACTTTCTGGCAGCAGGAAATGTGGCACATCGAAGTGACTTTGCTATATTTCTCCTATATTTAACCGCTTAATTGCATGTCGCCCTCTATTCAGTGTTTTTCCTGAGGCCACCGGGTGGCGGTGTTCCCAGGTGCGAGGGCCCTTTCATCGCTGCTTGCAGCTTTAAAGGCCCACTGAAGTGCTTTGAAACACGCCGCATTATTCAATGTGTTGATGTAATTTCCCCTGAAACGGCTTCAGCTGTTAGCAGCTCCTCCCCTTTTTTGAAACAGCCAATAGCGTTTCGTTAGTATACCATTTGACCAGAGTGCAAGAGCGGACCTTTCTGTTTGGTAAAGCCAGTTTCCTCTAACACTGTTTATCATCATAATCTCCTCCATATTGCTTTGAAATGCAGCATTCTGTGCAGAATTAAAATGGGTCGATATGTTTGTTGTCTGCGCCGACTCGCGCATATGATCCGCGCTGCGCTCTCGTGTCTGTAGTCTAAATTTAGACCAGAACCGTTGGGGTGTGTGCGCTGCTGTGGTGTGTGAAACTAACGTGAAAACAGACTTAATTTGCCTCAAATTAAAGCATATTTACACTGAATGGTTTCCTATCACATATATAGTGTGCTATGTGCCTTTCACCATGTAGAAATTAGTAAATGTGTGTTAACAACTGACCGATTTCAGCCACAGCTTCAGCAGCGTAGGGGGCGGGCTTTAGATTCTAGAGAGCATTTTTATTGGACAGAAGATTTGACGAGAAAGTCTGCGGTGATGTCACCAAAATCGGAGATTCGTTTTAACGGAAATAGGAGACTGTAAATTTTGAACGCTTATCTTCTGAATGCAAATTTTTTTATAGTTTTGGAACATACCAGCTTATTCATAACTTTAAGGCTAACACAGTCATACTAAAAGCTAAACAACTTGCATTTTGATTTCAGTGGACCTTTAATTATTATTGTAATTTTGTGTGCTTTGAGACATGAGGTAATTTAACACTGTCTTGTGGCACTTTGCAGAATCTGCTCTGGCTGGGTTCATTCATGTGTTTTAAAGGAGACGTGGCTTTGGAGAAGGTTCATCGTTTGTTCATCAACTTTGTTCATCATAGTTGGTTTGGTTCCTATGAAGCTTCCATCCCACAATTCTGAGGGGAAAAAGTCTGAATTGTAAGTTATAAGACTAAATGCTTTATTAAAATTTTTGACGGCTGCTGCACATCCCTGTGTGTGTAACAAACAGAGTGTAAGTGTGTTGTGCACCCACCTATAGGCACACATTACAAATGCGCCCTTTAAATACTTAAATACACACAAAAAAATACCATGCTATTGACTTAAGACAGGTTATTAGACTTTTTTTAGGTTTTTGTTCAGTCTATTTCAGTTGCCTCAAAATAGCAACACGCCAACAATGTTCCTGAACACAGCTCTTTCTTTAGAGTGCAAATGCTATTTAAACAGCGTGGCACTGGATGTGAAAGTGATAACTGCGTCGTCCTGAAACTAGCAAAAACACGACACATCTGGTGTCACAATGCAACGTGTGTATGATACGGCCCATAAAGTCAGAATTGTGCGATTTAATAAGTTGCAATTACCTTTAACGGTGCACTATGCAGCTTTCCGTCAACTGGAGGGCGCCTATTCAAAACAAATGTGTAGTTTGATGACGCAAAGTTTGAGCGCAGCATCTTGGGACATGTGGTCTTCACCTCACAGCCGGGGGAAAATAGGACTCATGCAGAAATCACGTTCATGCATGTGGTTATTAACGGTACTGTAGTGTAAAGCAGAGCAGGACCGAGTGTTGTGGAGCTGAGCACGGCTGCTGGAGCCATTGTTAAACAAATACCCGCCTCACGAACACCGGGACTTTTATTATGACGGGACGGGACATAGTCGCCCTTCTGGTTATGATTATGAGGTAATGCAGCTCTGTTTATCATATTAGATACATTTAAGTGTGTTGAAAATTATGTTATGATGTTACTCCGTGCGTTCACTTGTTCACACTGCTAAGAGTAAAGCGCTCCTGCCAAATAAAAGCCGAAACCGAGGGTAGTGCAGATATGACGGAATTGACAGGAGACCTCCTCAAACGTGCTGAAACTTCCCGGTCCTTAGTTAAAATAGCAATTTTCTCACAATTTACAAATAGTTGGAAACATTTGGGATATTGTAGGTACTCAACTGAACAAAATATATAACACCGGCCTAGTGGTTTTTGGATATTTTACTGGAAAAATACTACATAGTGCACCTTTATTATTTTTATTCTGCAGCGGATGTAGGCTTCCATAATTTCCAGCCTTTTTTGATTAAATGAATACAAATATAGGCAGCTATTCAGGTAGAGTCACTGTAGTAATCTAAATCTAGTACTGAAATCTCCAAAATAACAGATAACTGTACAAGAAGACCGCTCCAGATGCTTTGCTCTTATTGTTTACTCTTAGTCATCATCAATATCTGTGGGACGCATCTCATAATTGATTTCACCTTTAACTTCAAGTGCTTTGAAAGCAGTAATAGCACAGGCTGCTGACATGTGTTTTTACACAGTTGAATTTAAGTAATGCATTGCTTCGAAAGGTAAATAGATGTTACTTTGTGTACGTTCATATAATTATACTTTTAACTTGCGTACAATGTCAATATTTTTGTACTGTCCCTCTTTTTAAAGAGAGGAAACTAAATAGATATAGGCCTATAGCAAATGAGTTTTCTTGATGCCACAGAAGTTCTCAAAATGAAGAATTTGTCAATTATACTCACTAAACGGTAAAAAAATATTTAGAAAAGAAGTTACCTGGAATTTTAGTTCATTGAATTAAAAAATGTGAGTTAATACAATGACATTTTTTTGAGAATCGACAACCTTCCTTAAAATATTATAAAAAGATTTTGTATTATTAAAAGCGTATTGGTGGTTATACATAGTGGTTCACATACAATTATATTTTGAGTTTCTATTTATTAAAGGGGGGGTGAAATGCTGTTTCATGCATACTGATCTTTTTACACTGTTAAAGACTTGGAATCCCATACTAAACATGGACAAAGTTTCAAAAGTTAAGGTGGACGTTTGATGGGAGTATTTCTTTGTCAAAAATACTACTTCCGGTTAGTCATAAGTTTCAGCAAGTTTTTTGAGATCATGCGTCCCCTTTGACGTTAATGGGGGCGGAATTTCCTTGTATGGGCCTTACAGACAATTCTACCGGAAGCGCGTGAGAGAGAGAGAGGGAGAGAGCGAAAGTAACAGGCTACGCCCATCAAAGCGCTAGCTCGTAGGCTGCGCTGCACAGGTGATGTGACTTCAAGAAATTAACAATGTCACCAAAAAAGTGCGTTTTTGTTTGCCAGACCAAGACAGTCCTGCACAGATTCGCTAAAAACCCCGCGTTAAGGCAACAGTGGATGTAATTTGCTTTTCCGGATCAGCAACTGAGTTGCGCGAATGTTTATATCTGTTCGCTGCATTTCGGTGCCGACTGTTTCATAAACAAGGCCCAGCTCGACGCCGGATTTTCCCGATCGCCTAATGCTGAATGATGGAGCAGTCCCAACGTTAGAAGGGTGAGTGAGACTGCTTCAAATGTCTGTGTTTTTTTAGTCCGCTTACTGTCTACACAAACCACGCGTAAACACACACACACACACGTGCACAACTGCACTTCCCACATGTACACCTTCAAAGACAAAAATACGACGATATAATTCAAGTATAAATATGTAAATAACACAAGCCGCTAAGCATATTATATAGTTAGTGTATAACTTGTACCACATAGAGACGTCCTGCTCTAGTCGTTTTTGCTGCTGCTCCTGTTCAACTGCAGCCTCTGGGTCTGATTCCGGATCATAGATGTATGGCTGTATCTGATTAAAAGCCATATTTTTATTTTGAATAAAGTTTTTTTCCCGCGACGCACTCGACTCAACTTAGCAGCAGCGAGCACACGTCATTATTTAGCTCCGCTCACACGACACGCCCCCACCCGCTCGGCTTTTTTCGGAAAGACTCGGAACAGCGCATCTTTCTTATATAATTATTAAAAAAATAAAGACTTTTCGGAGATATGCAGGATGCAATGCTACTCTATAGGTACTCAAGATTGACATGACACTGACTGAAACTGAGTGTTTCACCCCCCCTTTAAACCAATTACTTTCATTGTATCGACTCAAATTTTTAATTTCAATAAACTCAAAATTTTAAGGCAACCAAGTGACTTAGTTTAAGTTAAACCAACAATTTTTTTAAAGTGTAATCATTAAAGAAAGCTTAAAGGGCTAGTTCCCCCCAAAATGAAAATTCTGTCATTAATTACTCACTCTCATGCTGTTCTAAACCTGCAAGACTTTCGTTCAACTTCAGAACACAAATGAAGATCTTTTTAATGAAATGAGAGCTCTCTGTCCCTCCTTTGACAGTCTACGAAACTACCACTTTCAGGCCCTAGAAAGGTATAAGATATCATTAATATAATCCATGTGACTCAGTGTTTTTTTAACTTAAGTACTTTGTTTGCTCGAATCTTTTTAATTAAAAAAATTAAATAATAATACCCAAAGTGTGTTCACGCAACGTCTGTTCCTGAACGTGCCTTGGAGATACTGAAAATGTAAATGTTTAATTAATAAATTGGTAAATTATGTATTTTTGTTGTTTGTTTGTTTGTTTTTTTTGCTAAAAAAAAGCACTCATCATAAAATTGAGGTTAAACTACTGGAGTCACATTTAAGATTTTAACAATGTATTTCTTTCCTACCTTTCTGGGACTTGAAAGTGGTGGCTGTAAATGAAGGGACGATAAGCGCTCAGATTTCATTAAAAAAAAAGACCATAATTTGTGTTTCTAAAGATGAACGAAGGTCTTGCAGGTTTGGAATGACATAAGAGTGGGTGAATTATCCCTTTAATGTTCCTAAAATGCTTCAGTAAAAAAAAAATTAGACTGTTTTTATCAGCTTTTGTATTTTACGTTATTTCAATGAAACCTAAAATGCTTTTTCTGTTATCGATGTGACACACCCTTTTGGAAACTTTATTTTTAGAATTGTATATAAATGTAGCTTGGCCAGTTATAGTGATGCAAGAACGATTTTGCTCGTTGTTGTCTTGCAAGATGTTTTAGCATGCAGTGTGCTGGTTAAGCATGCACAGCTGCATTTGTGTAGTGAATTATGCATTTGTACTTGCAATATTTCTCAAAATGACTAGCCTACAGAGAGTACAATAAAATAAAAATGGTGCTATATAGCTCTAAAAGTGGTTCATTGGATTGTAATAAGGAGAAACACTTTGTGATAGCATCTTTAAACCTGCTATGAACCTTTGTCAAATGGTGCCATGTACCATAAGGTCCATTCATTAAAAAAATACATCCAGTCATCATGTCTTATGTTTCTCTCATCCTCCAGTTGTATTTCTCCTTCCACATAATTTTAACTGCAAATGACAGCACTTAGTATCCGAAGTGTCTTGTTGCATCCCACCACCACCCCATATAGATTTTAGATCTGTTACTCCGCGCGCTTATGTTTGCTATGAATGGGAATTTACAACAATGGCCAAAGCTTTATTGAACCACTTTTATGCTTTCTGAGGTCAAAAAGGCTTGTGTGGGGGCCCTTGAATTTTTACTTGTGAGAAAAAAAACACTGTATTTTAATGGTGTTTTAATCCTTTCCCCAACTAAACTAAGAGAGTTAGAGAACCTAAAGAACTATACAGGGGCTTAAAGGAATAGTTTACCCAAAAATGAATGAAATATTTACCCTCATGTCATTCCATACCAATAAGATCTTCATTCTTCTTTGGAAGAAAAATGAAGATATTTTTGATGAAATCCCAAAGCTGTCTGACCCCTAGACATGGACTTAATAACACTTTCAAGGCCTAACATTTTTATGGACGCTTTTTACATTATAAACAGTGCATCACTTTCGAGTTTTCCAGCAGCCGATGCTGTTCACGTTTGCACCAGACTGCATTTGTGTGATCATGACGCAGGAGCTGCACTCTATTTACAACGTAAACTGTGCAGGAGACTTACACAGGCTAGAACGAAATTGAGTAAAGTCATTATTTTTGCACACAAAAAGTATTCTTGTAAAATTAAGGAGTTACCTGGTCTATTTTAACGATGTTTGTACCTTTTTGGGCCTTGAAAGTGTTAATTAAAGGATTAGTTCACTTTAAAATGACGTTTTTTGAGGAAAGCATTCCAGGATTTTTCACCATTGACAGGGCTCAATCCGAGGGGCGGGATAAATGGTTGTCTTTCAAACTCCCTCTGCACGCGATAGGATAGCGCTACAACCAACCAGATCAACAAAGGTGAAGCGGAGCCCGTTGACAGATTAAACTTTCGCCGTATCCGGTCGGTAAAACTCAGAACACATCTTCCCTTGTTAAGAATGACTTCAGTGCTGTTCTTTGTTCTTTTCTCAGAAAAAAGCTTAACTCCAAGTTTTCCAGAGTCGCGGTCAAAGCTGATTTGAAAGACCGCCGTTCACCAGTTTCTGTCTTTACTAGCAGCACACAAGCGGAACTCGGTCTTCATTATGTTAAGCCCCGCCCACCGACTCTATACACGATGTGATTGGCCCGGCCAGAGTTTGGTGTTTATAGCTCAGAAGTGTATTGAGGGTTGTTAGACCACACTCGAGGCAAATTAGATTTGCTGTGGCTGCGTCTAGATTTCTAGGCTAGCAATGGCAGTAGTGCTATCAGCACCTTAACTTTACAGATCCTTCAATACTATGTTCCACCCCAAAATTCAACATCAGAAAACTGCATCAGTGATTTCATGGGGGCTTTGATGGTGCTCGAAATTACAACGGGGAAAGTCTTTCCTTTATCTATTAATGACTTTATTTTTGTCAGAAGGATTTCAGGATTCCTGAATTAATATTGGCTGAGAACGATGCAGATACAGTATAAAAGTGATCATCATCGTGGCTGTTTAACCAGCCTCCACCGTTATTGGGCGCACTAATAAATAAATAAATGGAGAGAGGAGAGAGGAGCGCTGCAGCCGAACTGCTGATGTCAGGCGCTTCAGTGCTGCATTTCATGCGCAGGGTGGATGGCGACGGCGATATTCTCCGGATTCACACATGCGAGCCTGACAAACAACATGCGGGCTGTCGTGATTATATCGGCGCTAATATTATACCTGGCCCCGTTAGGGAGCACGGGTAAAAAGGTTTTTAAATGTCCAGGACCATGTAGCTGCTCCAAGGAGTCTATCATTTGCGTCGGGTCCTCATTTGTCCCGCGATTGATTCCTAACGATGTCAGTTCACTGTAAGTGACCATCTCCATCATTTTTCTGTCTTACATCATTTAGTGTGTCCATGTATCCTTGTGCTTGCATTCAAAGCTTAATTAGAAGCATAGCATTTGCAAGACTTCATGCAGTCGCATTGCTTTTATAATGTAGGCTTTGGATGATTATTTAGTGTCAGAATTGTACTGAGTGTCTCATATGGCCGGTGTTTTACAGGAGTATTGTGAATGGGACCTTCTCTGAGGTCAAGGAGGCGATGTTCTCACACATACCGTCCTTACAGTTACTGTAAGTGAAGCCCATCTGACTAAGCAAATGTCTATAGCATGATATTAAGTCTCTTATAAACTCTGCTTCTCATTAACTTGCATTAGAAGAATGTCTATTTTTTTAAATAGAAGAAAATCGCTCATATTTTTGTAGGCTATGTGTCTATTACAGCCATCATATTTGTTATTTGATCCTTTTGGTGATTATATTTTCCACTTTATTGAAAAAAAAACCCTGTTTATTTAATTTATATTAAATATTTTTTTGATACATATAGTACATTTAGGATGATTTTAGTATCTCAAAAAATAATAATAAATACAAAATAACCAGTGCCCCTCCAAATTATGCAAACCTACCAAAAACTTTGCCACATTTGACACCATACTTGGATCATCTGGAAATTACCTGTTTAAAAAATTGCTGTGGGGAACATTTTGGCCTTTAGATATGCATTTAGCCATTTGAGTTTTAGATGCATATTGAACATTTGTTAAACACATTCTGTCTTCTGCTTTGTCTTGACAATGAAATCAAATGCTTCTAATAAACATGAAGGTGACAGAAAAATAGGAAGGCCTCTTTCCCCTCTATAGCTATTTAAAATGTCAGTTTGCTCCCAGAAAGCTCCTTTCTTGAAACTGACAACAATGTGACATTGTTGCTGTCATTGGCATATTGTATGATGTCAGTGATTTGATACACTGACTTAGGGATATAGGGATCTGTGCATGCCCTGGCACTCATTGAGTGAGAGGGCAAGTTTTTATGTATATAGAAAAACTCAGTAACAACACTCCATTTAAACAGCACTGCTTTGTAAACACTCTGACTTATAGTTACAACAATTATGATCATTGGCAATGGTTGTGACTATAAACTCTGACAGGTTGCTGAACTCCAATGCGCTCACTACAATAAGGGACGATGCATTTTCTGGCCTTCCACACCTGGAGTACCTGTAAGTTTTCTTCAATGACTATTTAAGGATTTCTATTGCATTATTGTTGCTATAGGAATGGGATGTCTAAAGTATTTTTAAGTAAACAATTTATGTGAGAGCATGATATTTTGGGAAGCTGCAAGTTATTTCTGAAGCGCTGAATCTGTGTTTGTTTACATGTTGAAGATATGAACACTATATATATATATATATATATATATATATATATATATATATATATATATATATATATATATATATATATATATAATTATGTTATTGTATAGCCTGTTTCTCACATAGTTTACTTTATTTATGGGTCAGATGATCATTCTGGTTCCATTTCATGTCCACTGATCATCATCTTTTACTCTTTATTTTCTCTCTATTCAGGTTTATAGAAAACAACAAGATTGAAACAACATCAAAATACTCTTTCAGAGGACTTAGGGATTTGACTCATTTGTATGTTTTATTACAATCAGTTAATGTACTGTTGCCAATTGTTTGTATTGTACTTTACTCTAAAGTGTCTCCCTCACAGGTCTTTGGCAAACAACAACATTAAAGCTTTGCCCAGAGAGATATTCATTGATCTGGAGTCATTGATAGAGTTGTAAGTCTGAACTTTTGCAAATGCTTACTTAGCATTGTTGAAGATTGTATTAAATATGATATAGACTCTCTATTTTTAAGGCTACAGAAAAGGGCACAATATAGGAATCTATTCATGATTTTTATGATTGATTTTGTTCCTGTATATTTCCTTGCAGAGACCTGAGGGGCAATGTTTTTGAGTGCGACTGCCGAGCGAAATGGTTGATGATGTGGCTGAAGAGCACGAATGCCACTGTATCAGACGTCCTCTGCGCCGGCCCTGAGGAGATGAAGGGCAAACGGCTCAATGACATGGCGAGCTTACATAACGAGTGCATCTCTACAGGTATGTAAATGTGTCACGTTACAGACAAAGGAAATGGTGCGAGGACTCAAGTGCAGAAAAGGATATATATTTATAACAAATAAAACATAAATACAAAACAAACACCCACGAGGGGGCAAAACACATAATAGAACATAAACTAAAACTCAAAACATACCAACAGAAGTCACTGGGGGAACGGGAGACGCAGACATTACACAAGGATCCAACCCAGACTGACAAACACAAGGAGCTTATAAGGGGAAGAAATCAAGAGGGAACAGGTGGGGCAAATTAACCAATAATCAGATAACAAGAAGGGCGGGGTTGACAGTAGACATGACAAAACCCACATGTGCACACAAAACAGGACAGGCATGTGACATTACCCCCTCCTTAAGGAGCGGCTACCAGACGCTCCACTAGGGACAGGGATGGGAGAAACAGACCAGGGCGGGACGGGAGGGGCTGACCAGGGCGGGACGGGAGGGACTGACCAGGGCGGGACGGGAGGGACTGACCAGGGCGGGACGGGAGGGACTGACCAGGGCGGGACGGGAGGGACTGACCAGGGCGGGACGGGAGGGACAGACCAGGGCGGCACGGGAGGGACAGGGGAAACAGACAAGGAAGGAACAGACAAGGGAGGGGTCAACAAGGGAAACATGGGGAAAACAAAAAGTTCAGGAGGCCATGGTGGCACACAAAGTTCGAATGGCCAGGACGGCCCGCCGAGGTCGGGAGGCCCACCGAGTTCAGGCGGCCCGCAGAGTTCAGGCGGCCAGGGCGGCGCGGTGAGAGCAGGACTCCTGGGTGGTGCGGTGAGTGCAGGGGGCGCCAGGGAGGTGCGGTGAGAGCAGGACGCCTCAGCGGCGCACGGAGAGCAGGACGCCTCAGCGGCGCACGGAGAGCAGGACGCCTCAGCGGCGCACGGAGAGCAGGACGCCTCAGCGGCGCACGGAGAGCAGGACGCCTCAGCGGCGCACGGAGAGCAGGACGCCTCAGCGGCGCACGGAGAGCAGGACGCCTCAGCGGCGCACGGAGAGCAGGACGCCTCAGCGGCGCACGGAGAGCAGGACGCCTCAGCGGCGCACGGAGAGCAGGACGCCTCAGCGGCGCACGGAGAGCAGGACGCCTCAGCGGCGCACGGAGAGCAGGACGCCTCAGCGGCGCACGGAGAGCAGGACGCCTCAGCGGCGCACGGAGAGCAGGACGCCTCAGCGGCGCACGGAGAGCAGGACGCCTCAGCGGCGCACGGAGAGCAGGACGCCTCAGCGGCGCACGGAGAGCAGGACGCCTCAGCGGCGCACGGAGAGCAGGACGCCTCAGCGGCGCACGGAGAGCAGGACGCCTCAGCGGCGCACGGAGAGCAGGACGCCTCAGCGGCGCACGGAGAGCAGGACGCCTCAGCGGCGCACGGAGAGCAGGACGCCTCAGCGGCGCACGGAGAGCAGGACGCCTCAGCGGCGCACGGAGAGCAGGACGCCTCAGCGGCGCACGGAGAGCAGGACGCCTCAGCGGCGCACGGAGAGCAGGACGCCTCAGCGGCGCACGGAGAGCAGGACGCCTCAGCGGCGCACGGAGAGCAGGACGCCTCAGCGGCGCACGGAGAGCAGGACGCCTCAGCGGCGCACGGAGAGCAGGACGCCTCAGCGGCGCACGGAGAGCAGGACGCCTCAGCGGCGCACGGAGAGCAGGACGCCTCAGCGGCGCACGGAGAGCAGGACGCCTCAGCGGCGCACGGAGAGCAGGACGCCTCAGCGGCGCACGGAGAGCAGGACGCCTCAGCGGCGCACGGAGAGCAGGACGCCTCAGCGGCGCACGGAGAGCAGGACGCCTCAGCGGCGCACGGAGAGCAGGACGCCTCAGCGGCGAACGGAGAGCAGGACGCCTCAGCGGCGCACGGAGAGCAGGACGCCTCAGGGGCGCACGGAGAGCAGGACGCCTCAGCGGCGCACGGAGAGCAGGACGCCTCAGCGGCGCACGGAGAGCAGGACGCCTCAGCGGCGCACGGAGAGCTGGGCGCCTCAGGGGCGCAGGGAGAGCAGGGCGACTCAGGGGCGCAGGGAGAGCAGGGCGCCTCAGCGGCGCACGGAGAGCAGGACGCCTCAGCGGCGCACGGAGAGCAGGACGCCTCAGCGGCGCACGGAGAGCAGGACGCCTCAGCGGCGCACGGAGAGCAGGACGCCTCAGCGGCGCACGGAGAGCAGGACGCCTCAGCGGCGCACGGAGAGCAGGACGCCTCAGCGGCGCACGGAGAGCAGGACGCCTCAGCGGCGCACGGAGAGCAGGGCGCCTCAGCGGCGCACGGAGAGCAGGGCGCCTCAGCGGCGCACGGAGAGCAGGGCGCCTCAGCGGTGCAGGCAGGTCGTTGGGGAAACTTCTCCAGTCCAGCAGTATCCACCGGCACTGGGACCACCGGAATACGATCTGCTGGCATTGGGACCACCGGAACATGATCTGTCGGAACTGGGACCACCGGAACACGATCCACCGGCACAGGGACAACCGGAACACGATCCACCGGCACAGGGACCACCGGAACACGATCCGCCGGAACTGAGACCACCGGTACACGATCCACCGGAACTGGGACCACCGGAACTGCCTCCGGGGCTTCGGATAAAGCCCTGTGCTCCTTCCACGCATGCAGGACTGCCACCACAAAGCATCCCATCACAGCCCTCCAGGCCGTTTCCGGACTCGGGACCACCGGAACGGAGTCCACCGGCACAGGGACCACCGGAACATGATCCACCGGCACAGGGACCACCGGAACACGATCCACCGGCACTGGGACCACCGGAGTGGTGGATGACACCCTGTGCTTTTCCCAAGCATGCAGGACTGCCACCACAAAGCATCCCATCACAGCCCTCCAGGCCGTTTCCGGACTCGGGACCACCGGAACGGAGTCCACCGGCACAGGGACCACCGGAACACGATCCACCGGCATAGGGACCACCGGAACACGATCCACCGGCACAGGGACAACCGGAACACGATCCACCGGCACAGGGACCACCGGAACACGATCCACCGGCACAGGGACCACCGGAACACGATCCACCGGCACAGGGACCACCGGAACACGATCCACCGGCACAGGGACCACCGGAGCACGATCCACCGGCACAGGGACCACCGGAACACGATCCACCGGCACAGGGACCACCGGAGCACGATCCACCGGCACAGGGACCACCGGAGCACGATCCACCGGCACAGGGACCACCGGAGCACGATCCACCGGCACAGGGACCACCGGAGCACGATCCACCGGCACAGGGACCACCGGAGTTGTGGATGACACCCTGTGCTTCTCCCAAGCATGCAGGACTGCCACCACAAAGCCTCCTATTACAGCCCTCCAGGCCATGTCTGGACTCAGGGCTCCCGGAACTGGCACCGAGGGAGAACTTCTCTGCTGAGTCCTCATAGTATGGTTGGATCCTTCTGTCACGTTACACACAAAGGAAATGGTGCGAGGACTCAAGTGCAGAAAAGGATATATATTTATAACAAATAAAACATAAATACAAAACAAACACCCACGAGGGGGCAAAACACATAATAGAACATAAACTAAAACTCAAAACATACCAACAGAAGTCACTGGGGGAACGGGAGACGCAGACATTACACAAGGATCCAACCCAGACTGACAAACACAAGGAGCTTATAAGGGGAAGAAATCAAGAGGGAACAGGTGGGGCAAATTAACCAATAATCAGATAACAAGAAGGGCGGGGTTGACAGTAGACATGACAAAACCCACATGTGCACACAAAACAGGACAGGCATGTGACAAAATGAGCATGTGTGCATGTTTGGTGTTGTGTTTGTAAGCCATTCTGACTATGAATCCAATCCAATGCCTTTTGTTTGTTGTTTATAGCTAGATTCAAAATGCATATGCTATTTAGATATATAGATTTTTTGTCAAAATGTCACAACTGGACTTCTATAGTTACATCGTAATATAATGGCAATATTTATGTTACTGTGTAATATCATTTCACCACTATACCAATGGGACGGCAGCAAAGTACCATGATTATTACTCAGGAATGAGAATAGTTCCTAGTCTTATCTGTTGAAAAAAAAAAAAAATCACAACTTTTCATTTTCCGTTGGTCTTAGTACATGATGTAACTATAGAATAGTCAGGTTTTAAATAGGAAAACAGCGAAAGTCTTTGGTCATAATTTTTGATCGCGATGCTAATGGTCTAATCTTATTCATTGATGTATGCTAAGCTATGCTAAAATTGCTACTGCCAGACACAAAGATCGGCGGAATGGATTCAAAAATGGTAAAGCTCAACAGTTTAACTCTAAGGGACTTGGAAAATGAGCCTATTTTCAAAAAAAGTGGAGTGGTCCTTTAAGAGTCAATGTATTGGAAAACATTTACATTTATTTATTTAGCAGTTACTTTGATCCGAACCTCACAAGCATTTACAGTGTGGAAATATAACCCTATTTCCAGAAAAGTTGGGACATTTTGTAAAATGCCTGGCAGGCCAGTCAAGCACATCCACTGTACAGTATAGAGTTTCTAAAGGAGGCTTTACAACTGGAGGTACATTTTCATTGTTCCTAGAACTATTGGCAGAAGTACCCACTTTTTGGCATATTCTCACCCCAGGAACTGAATGATTTTAGTTCTAGGAATTCCTTTTGGGGGAGCTAATTTATGCTGCATTCCAGGCAGGTTTTTGAGTCCGGAAGCGATCAAGGCAAAGTCACGCCAAATTGCCTGAGCGCAAGGAATTGTGGTAGCTAGATGTAAACAAATGGCGGACCGTACAGGGCTTTTTACTAATTTACAATCATTTATATCACCAAATGTGTGTACTCCTTCTCCTTGTTTATTTGAGGTAAACAGAAGAAAAAAAATGGCACATAAGGCAAAATAAGCTGTTATACCTTTAATTTATATTATTAATGTATGTTGAAATGTATTTGGTATTAATTTATTCGTGGACTCAATAGACTGAAAACTAGCTAATGCTAGAAAAGCTGCTGATTATGCATAACGTGCAGATAAATAACGTTGGAGCAATATATTTATTTTAATAAACAATTTGGTTTTTAATGTACGATTTTCATAAACACCGCATCTGTAGTGGCTGCCATTGTTGTTTCACAAGATATGTGACGTCAGAACTCGTACCTGGGAGTATATCGAGTACGAGTTCACAGGTGGGAAGTCACTGGTTTGACTGCCGTTCCAGTGCACTTTCATTGGTAGAAGGTTGAAAAAACACGGGTTACCGGTTGCCTTCCTATTGTGGTGGGTTAGACCCTACGGCCTACTCTGAAGCAGGAGCTAATTTAGTTCCCCCAAAAGGAGTTCCTAAAACTACAACCATTCCTAGTTCCTTCTGTGCGAATATGCCAAGCTCCTGGTACTCCCACCAATAGTTTCTTTATATAACAATTCTATCCAATAATGTATTACACAGGACTGTTAAAAAGATCATAAACTAATGGAGTGAGTGTCAACAAGTGCGGCTTATGTCACTTCAGAGTTCTTACTGGCGGTGCAAATGCAACCAGGAAAATGGCCCTAGGGGAACATTAGTTCTCAGGGAATCACCCTGGTGGCTAGTTCCTGTAATCTAGTTCCAAGAACTATCCGGCGTGAATAAAGCCCCTTATGAAACCACTCTGCCTGGCATTGTCTTGCTTCCCAGAAAAGATGTCATCTTGATGCCAGTATATGTTTCTGTACAATCCCAATCCTGTATAAAGTCTTGCCCCACACAGACTGAGATTTCGCTAGATTCCCTGAATCTTTTCACAATATTATGTATGGTAGATGGTGAAAGACCTACAATCTTTGCAATCTTGCTTTGGAGAAAAAATATTTTTTAATCGTTTTATGAAATTTGGCACAAAGTGGTGAGCCATGACCCATCTTTAATTGCAAAGACTAAGCCTTTGGTGGATGCTCCTTTTATTCTCAATAATGATATCCTCACCAATTCACCTGCTAATTGTGGACTTTTTTCACTTTTATTTTATCCTCTGTCCTAACTTTTTTGGAGTGCGCTGCAGCCATCAAAATGGAAATGTGCGTATACTTACAAAATACAATTAAGTTGTTCAGTGAAAACATTGGTCATTTTTTCTACATACTTTTGTCAGTTAAATCAAGGTTCAGGAGAAATAACAAATGGCAGATTCCCAACTTTTCAGGAAATGGGATTGTATTTCATTGATATGTTTCTTGTCTTACAAAGAATACCTTTCTTGTGTATGTCTAGGGGTTTCGTGCATCTAATCATGAGATACAAAACTACTTCTAAGTAGTAAAGTTGCTAAGGCTATTTCTGCATTAATTTGAAAAAGATTTGGCCTTTCATCCACACTGAGATAACCAACGAAAACTGAGATTTTTGAAGACTCTCCCAAGTGGATAAATAAAAAAAATCCCCCTTTTTCCATTGTAGTGTGGACTGTAAAGACGGGATGATCGAATGCGATGATGCATGTGGCCATATACAGTATCTATGATTGTTCTGCCTTCTATTCACTTTCATAGTGCTGCTAACAATAAATGTTACTTTGTTCAATCTTTACATTACATTCCTGCAAATATGACATCAAATTCTCAGAAATACAATTGCTGTGCTGCTGAAAAACATGAGGGAAATTGCACTTTTAGATCATACATTAAAGTGTATGTAAGATTGTGGTCAAAACTGGTACTGCAATCACTTTCAAATGACTGTAGAGCGGTGTATCCCCTCTCCCCCTCCCCCCTGACTCGAGGTTGCCAGATAGGCTGCAGGATCCAGCAGGAATGTTTGTAGCTGCAGCTGTGGTAATTAGAGCAGATCTGGCAACCCTGGATGCCGAAACACTACTGACTTTGTGATTGGTAGATAGGTGGAGGACGGAGCTTCAAACCAAAACACAACATGACAACATCAACATCAGTTGAGGGCTGCAACAACAACTTTTAAATGACAATATCCTGGCCGGACTACTGTTGTCAGTGATAGAAGTATTTGAAATGAACATGATTTCTTAATGTCTAGTGACATATCAGGGCCATTTTATGATTCATTGAAATACATTTCTTACATACAGTTCCTTTAAATGGAGATCGATTGAGATCTGGACGCACCAGTAAGTAATTGTAGAAGAAGAGCGTGAGAACTTGTCTGGTCTCTTGGTATCACCTCAGGAAGCTTTTATGATGTTTAACACATGTGCAGCACAGTGATTTAAACATTTTCAGCCATTTCAGTGTGGACACTATTGGAAAACACTAGTATGGACAGAAAATGTTTTGAAATGAAAATGCCTTTTTCCAATCCAGATTAATGTGGACATTGCCTAAAATGACATTTTACCATATGTTGGACAGATTTCATTCCTCTCCACTCTGTGCCTACGGAGTCTTTGTCTGTGGACACATTCTCCCACAAGAACGATGTGTACGTGGCCATCGCTGCTCCTAATGCGGAGAACTGCATGGTGCTCCAATGGGACCACATCGAGATGAACTTCAGGAGTTATGACAACATCACAGGTGCATTCATGGTCAAGTCATGATATAAAGGATTGTGTATGATGCAACAAATCTCATGCACTGTGTTTGTTTTCTTTCATCTCAGGTCAGTCCATTGTTGGCTGCAAGTCTGTGATTATCCAGAACCAGGTCTTTGTCATTGTTGCTCAACTCTTTGGTGGTTCCCACATCTATAAGTTTGATGAAGACCAAAGCAAGTTCACAAAGTTCCAGGACATTGAGGTATCTAAGATTTCTAAACCGAATGACATTGAGGCCTTTCAGATTGGCAATGACTGGTTCTTCATCATCGCTGACAGTTCTAAGGCTGGTCTGTCCACTCTCTACAAATGGAGCGACAAGGGTTTCTACTCCTACCAGTCTCTTCATGAATGGTTTCGTGATACAGATGCAGAGTTTGTCAATTTGGACGGTAAGGCCCATCTTATCCTAGCAAGTCGCTCCCAAGTACCGGTCATCTATCAGTGGAGCAGGAGCACTGAGAAATTTGCCTTGCAGGGTGAGATCCCTAACATGGAAGATGTAGTTGCTGTCAAAGCCTTTTGGATCAAGGAGGAGCTTTATCTGGCCATGACCCGGTACATCGGTGACTCCAAAGTCTTGCGTTGGACTGCTAAAGAGTTTTCTGAGGTTCAGGCCCTTCCGTCAAGAGGCTCCATGATCCTGCAGCCTTTTTCCTTTAAAGAGAGGTACTACCTGGCTCTGGGAAGCGACTACACCTTCTCGCAGATCTATCTGTGGGATGCTGAGAAAAAGGTTTACGAGCGTTTCAAGGAAGTCTACATCCAGGCTCCACGTTCCTTCACCGTGGTCTCCACGGACCGGAGGGACTTCGTATTTGCCTCCAGTTTTAAGGGCAACACACAGATCTTTGAGCATATCATCATTGATCTAAGCCTTTGAGTGCTTTTGTGGACACAGTTCCGATTAAGGCACATCTGCTCAGCCTCAACCCCTGCTTTGGCAGTTGGGCATTTTTCTGGGCAATAAAAAATGTGTGGGTTTTGGGACAAGGGAGGTCTGGGAAGCTAAAGTAATGTGTCATTATCAGGTTTATAGTAAAATAATTATTACATCATGCCCTAACATATTTTCTGTTGGACAATATTAGAATTGTTATACATTATATATAACAATTCCTCAGCCTTTGCTGAGTCATATAACTTTTCTGCTGAAAGTATGGTGCATGGACTTCAGAAAAGAGTTGCACTTGTCACCTGTAACTGCCTAAATCACTCTACATAACAATATATACTGTACCTTTGAGAGCCTTTCAAATCTCTTTACGCAACAGCTGATAACATGCATGATGTGGCTGCAACAACATTAAAAAAAATCAGAGCAGGCATGCAAACCGACTAGTGATACAGGTGACAAATGCAGTCCCATTATCTTTGGAGATATTATGTCATATTTTTACCTCATTGTCCACCATTTATTGAAATATCATCTCTCTTTCGGTCAATGGTTGTAATGTCAGTTAAAAAGATTCGCCTCCATCATATTATTTATTAGGATCTGTTCAGAATGAAGCAAATCAAAACTTAAATTTCAGTTGTGTGGTCATTAGGCAGAAATGCGGGTTTATGTGGTTGGGTGTACTGAATTGAAGAATGTTGCCTTTTGTGAATGTAAAATATTATCTATGCTTAAATACAGGGAAATTGTTAAAAGCACAAACCTTTAAAACCATCATACATGTAATTAATACAGAAAATGATTTAATCCTACTCATTAACAATCCAACTCATTTGAGTCAAACGATTTGTTTTTGTGTGTGTGCAATTCATGTAAACAGCCTTTTGTTTTGCAGTAAGCAATTTCTGAGAAACATTTTTGAAAGTGGATCAGACCAAGCACCACTAGTGATGTTAACAGTGATACCAAAGCTCCGAAGTTTGTGTAAAAAAAAAATGAAACGATTTTCAGTGAAGCTTTGTATCGATGCTTAATTCGTTCTATCAAAATCACATGACCTATGACGTCCGAAGCTTCGTTTCACACACACCCACGTGACTGCTTCGTACTCTATAAGAATAATTAACCCTATTCCGATTCAATTGTGCTGAAAGCTTCACTGGGTCAAAAAAGCTTTACTTCGCCGTCACTAAGCACCACAACACACTTGTAGCCAAAGGCTTTGCAGGCGGTGTGTCCAGAAGTTTTCACTGAAGAACAAGAGATCCAGGGGGTGGAGTTGGGTAGGTTTAAGATTGGGGTAGGTGTATGCTGTGTCCCAATTCGCCTACTTATACTACGTCCTAAAAGTATCTTTTTGTGAAGAAAAAGTATATACTTTTGAGTGTGTAGCAGAAAAGAATGAAAGCTTCGGGACATACTACTTCGCCATCTTTAACAGACTCGGTCGCTTAGTTACGAGCATACTGTTACGTTAAACTGCCCTGTCAGTCATCATCAGATTCGTCACAGTTCAAATCCTCCACATTCACTTTATTCTCCTACCGTATCGGAGAGAAATGTAGCCGCACATTGATCTGCCATTTGTTGGTCTTTAATGCAGAGACTCTCCTCATGTGTTTGCAGTTTAAATATAATGATGCATTTAAAAGGCCAAACGTGTCATTACAAAAGTTCACAATGCTGCTGCAGGTGATATATAATGTGGACAACACTGAATAAATATATTTTTGTCAGGTTAAATACTGATAGTTGGTTACTCAAACCCCTATCTAAACTTCTCTACTTAACTGTCGGACTCACACATCCGTCATGTTTGTAGTTTTTTAACGCTTTTTATCCGCGTTTGTAGTTCTAATCGAATCCTCGTCCAACTCGCAATGGGTTGTGGGCAATATCAGCCGTTAAGATTGTGCGTCGATCTGTACTTCGAATTCTGACTGGAAACAGTAAACCATCCGGGTATGTTTGGAATACTCTTTTCAACATACTACGATTTGGGACGTACTAATTCTATTTTCGAGTACTATTTAGTATGGATAGTATGCGAGTTGGGACGCAGGTGTAGTCTCAGCCTCAGGCATCACACTCAGGCTCAACTATGGCAGACTATGGCAGAATCTGCGTGTTACTAATCCAGGTTGAATATTCAATGAAAAAGTGAATATCCATCACAAAAACACAAACCGTTCTCATGAACAACTCGATAGAACACAAGCCAAAAGTCCAACTAATGAACATATTACAGTTATGACAAGATTGGAGTTATAGCGATCATAAAACACAAGCAGTTCTCACAAACAACTCGATAGAAAGTCCTGTGGGTTCTGAATAATGACGTGCACTGAGCCTCTCTTCTCGCCATCAAGTAGACACGCCCCTTACCTGCTGATTGGCTACAAGTTTGTTGTTGCACATGGCCCGACTTTGTTTTGTAAAACGGTTGTAAAATAACAATTACCCCACCTTTAACTAGAAACATTTCAAGATTTTTGAAATCATCATCTGATTGGTTGAATTCTACAGGATATCCGCGAGATGTGTGGGTTGTGTTCTTTAATGGTCTCCCTGGAAACAAAAGCTGTGACACCAAACTATCTCATGGAATAAAAAAGCCGTTGTGTTTACTACAATGAGCACAATGACAATGATCGCTGACCAGGATCAACTAAACGCTGGATTTTCAAAAGTATGTGAAGTTCACGGCTCCACTGCTGCAGTAATATAGCAATGCATATAAAGTGGGAGGAGTTGGACCTGTATCTAACCCCGCCCCCTGGATGATCAACCCCCTCATGTTCTGCTGTGAGGACCATCTCGACGTGGCCACCTATTATGGGGAGGAGAGAGAGAGCAAGAGGGAGATTTGAATTAGTGATGGGAAGTTTGGATCATTTTCAAGTTATTTCAGCAGAATATTATTAAAATGTTACATGTTTAATTCTCCAACTCATCTACTTACACAAGGTTCATCACATTTCAAATAAGAAAACACAATAATGCAGCCAGGCCTATTATGACAAACAGAAATTAGTAATACATTGCTTTGCTGGGTCTTTAGGCTATGCAGTCTGTTAATTCACCTCATCTCCCGATTCTCGCTGTTCTAGAGTCATCATGAATGAACTGTTCACGATTAACCCATTACCAAATTGAAGAAAGATTTTTAGAAAGATATCGCTAAGACAACAGAAAAGACAGAGATATATCAATGGAAAAGAAGGGTTATGATCAGGTGAGTACGGTGGCTCAGTAGTGCAGCCGCACTAAATTAAACCACAACACAACGGAAACAAGCTACAACACAATGAAATCGCCCCAACACAACACAATGGAAACGAGCCACAACACAACGGAAATGAACCACAACAGAAACGAGGCACAACACAACAAAATCGCCCCAACACAACGGAAATGAACCACAACAGAAACGAGGCACAACACAACAAAATCGCCCCAACACAATGGAAATGAACCACAACACAATGAAATCAAGCCATAACACAACGGAATCGTCACAACACAACGGAATCGCCACAACGTAATCGTCACAACACAACGTAATCGCCACAACACAACGTAATCGCCACAACACAACATAATCGCCACAACACAACGTAATCGCCACAACACAACATAATCGCCACAACACAATGGAATCGCCACAACACAACAGAATCGTCACAACACAACGGAATCGTCACAACACAACGGAATCGTCACAACACAATGTAATCGTCAAAACAACAGAATCGTCACAACACAACGGAATCGTCACAACGCAACGGAATCGTCACAACGCAACGGAATCGTCACAACGCAACGGAATCGCCACAACGCAACGGAATCGCCACAACGCAACGGATTCGCCACAACGCAACGGAATCGCCACAACGCAACGGAATCGTCACAACGCAACGGAATCACCACAACGCAACGGAATCGTCACAACACAATGGATTTGCCACAACGCAACAGAATCGCCACAACGCAACAGAATCGCCACAACGCAACGGAATCACCACAACGCAACGGAATCGCCACAACACAACGGAATTGTCAAAACACAACAGAATCGTCACAACACAACGGAATCGCCACAACAGAATCGCCACAACACAACGGAAATGAGCCACAACACAACGGAATCGCCACAACACAACGAAATCGTCACAAAACAACGGAATCGTCACAACACAACAGAATCGAGCCACAACACAACAGAATCGCCACAACACAACGGAAATGAGCCACAACACAACGGAATCGAGCCACAACACAACAGAATTGCCACAACACAACGGAAATGAGCCACAACACAACGGAATTGCCACAACACAACGAAATCACCACAACACAACGGAAATGAGCTACAGCACAACGGAATCGCCACAACACAATGAAATAGTCACAACACAACGGAAATGTTCCCGACCACAAGGGGCTCTCGGAGTGCAAAAAAGTTAGTTTTCCTTTTCATTGTTCTATAGATTGGCCAGTCTTACAAAGATATAAACACTAAGATCAGTTTTAAGTGTGTAACCATTGTATATTACTTTGTGTTGTGGTTTAATTCCTTTGTGTTGTGGTTTAATTTAGTACGGCTGCACTACTGGGCCACCGTAGGCGAGAGTTTTAGGATCTGTGTTATTCTGAGAAAATCTTTCAGGCACTGGACCCTCTTGTGTGCTGTATGTTCATTTTTTTTTTCACCATCTTTAGCTTCAGCTATGGTAGAGACATCCACGTGTATTGCATGTTTGTGCCTTTTGGTGACAGAACAAATGAAGTAAGTGGTGTGGGCTTGTTTGGGTTGATTTCAAATATCAAGAGTGTTTCTCAGATATCACTTACTGCACCTTTAAGTACTAGTGACATAAATGTTGAATGTCTGACATATTTTGATATCAAGTGTGATATCAAAATAAGAACCTCTTTTCCATACTGTTTTGCAAACTGGGATACAGAGAGAACAAAACCCCAAATAATTATTGCAGCCTGCAAAAGCATGATATCCAGCTATTAATATTCAGTACATTTAAGTCTTATAAAAACTCAATAAAGATCAACTCTTACTTGATCACATAATGTCCTTATTCATATCAGTTTTAGCTTAATCTGATATGCAGAAATAGAATTAACATTTTTGTAAATCATGACTTGTTTTTATTCTCATTTGTTAAATGTTGTTTTTTGAATAGTACTAATGTAAATAAATGCGTATGAACACTGATTATCATTTTATTATTAATTCATAAAGTTTTTTTTAAATGTATGATGTTTAGAAAACTACATTCTTGGTTGCTGACAAAATGGAAATTTGGTGTTTAGAACCAATTAAGATTTCAGAAAGGGGGTGATGTTTTACCTCTGATGAGGAATGATATCAAAGTGACTGAATTATCATAAACACTACTGGGTCAAGACAAAGGGGTTGAACTAGCCATAGGCATTCATTTTTTACATGTTCAAATGTTTTTTTCTTTTTTAGCATCTGCTTGACTGCTTCATGTGGTGTATATAGCAAATACTGGGCAACGACAGTAAAGAATTACAAAGCGCAGAATTAGTAACTACTTTTTTAGGAACAGGTGCAGTGCTGAGTAATATTTCTTAACTTTAAGATGTTATTTAGGCCAACTCATATTGAACTTGGCACACTGTAGCATCGACTGTAGACCTACAGGAAGTTTGTCTTGCCAAACACAATTCAGTGGTTCCTTACACCAGTGGTTTTTTAAACCTGTCCTGGAGGCACCCCAGCCATGCACGGTTTGTATTTATCCTTTATCAGACACAATCAATTTAATTCTTGCAGTCTCTACTAATGAGCTGATGAGTTGAATCAGGTGTGATAAATGAGGGAGACACACATACTGGGTATAGGATTAAAGGTGCACTATGTAGTATTTTTGCAGTAAAATATCCAAAAACCACTAGGCCAGTGTTATATATTTTGTTCAGTTGAGTTCTTACAAAATGTTTATTTATTTCATAATTGATTCACCCCAAACCTGCATTTATGTTTGCAAATCTTGTATGAACACGAAAGAAGAACAACTTGAGGGTTCTTAAACACTGAACCCTTCATGAGCTATGTGCTCCTGGGCTGAAGCTGAAGTGGGCTGGAGCCTGGATGTAGGCTGGAGCCGGTGCAGGCTCATGGGCTGGAGCATGGAGGTGGCCTGGGGCTGGCTCGTGGGCTGTTGTGGGACTGTGGGGCTCCTTGTCCACCATTCCCACAGTAAGCAAGGAGCCATTTAAAAATAAAATGAAATCAATAAACAGGGTAGAATTGTGTTCTACTGAGGGCATGAGTTCTGCAAGGTCAGGGTCCAAACCCAAACAAAAACACATCTTCCAATGGATCTCATCCCATGAAAAATTCTTAATAAAATATAAAAAGTCCTTGACATAGGGTGCGTCTCAATCTGCTCCCTAGTTCAGTAGTCAGGGCACTTATCAGGGAGTCAGCCCATTGACTTATGTCCTAATCAGTGCCCTGACTAGTGAACTAGGGAGCTGATTGAGACTACATAGTCCCCTGGCATAAACAAGGCAGGGCAACTGCTAGGTTCATTTTAGACGGTCTGATATTCTGTAACAATTGTCCACTAAGAGGCAAGGTTGATGAACCCAAGTGCAGTCTTTATTTACAACAATCATAAACATAAAACGAAGACTTGGCTTAAACAAACAAAAGACTTGACTCGACTCACCGACAGTTGGTTACACATACAACATCAGACAAATACACATGGCAACATGAGGGCTGAACTACACAAGGGTTAATGACAAGACAAGGGACACCTGTGAACAATGATCAACCCATAAACCAATTTATAACATGACAAAGGACCACATGGCAGGAAAACATTAACCCAACACCAAAACACCCTGTGATATGTTGATGTCTTTATCTTTAATTTCGCTCAAGGCCAGGGGACTTAGGAACCATTTTTTTTATTTGCCAAACAATGTAAAACAGATTTTTATTTTCTTCAAGAGACTCACAGCATCTCTGAGGATGTGCCTTTTTGGAAACCCCAGTGGGGAATTGACATCTTTTGTTCTTATGCTTCTCAACGCTCTGCAGGTGTCTGTACACTCAAGAACTTTATTCGCTGTAAAACTTCCTTATACAGACTTTGATACTAATGGACATTATGTGTGTTTGAACTTTAACTTCATTGTCATAAACATTTATGGGTACAATTCAAAGGTAGAAAATGGTGTTCTTTTGGATAGGATAGAAGAGAGAATTGTTCATTGGTTAGCCAAATTCCCTAATTTACATATACTCTTGTGACTTTATATCAGGTTAGATAATGTAATTGACAAATGGCCTCCTGGATCTTGTTCTAATACAAATACAAAGCTTAAAAGGACTCACTGTATATTAGGTGGCCTTAAGTACTATGTACTTACATCAAAAAATAAGTACAAGCCTATTTTTCTATAGGCTATTGTATTTAATTGTTATTCCCCCCCCCCCTTTTTTTTCTCCTTTTTGCACTTTGAGATTCTTAGGAATGAAGAGTGCATTGTAAATAAAATCTATTATTATTATTATTATTATTATTATTATTATTATTATTATTATTATTATTATTATTATTATTATTATCTCACATCTATATGGAGCCATCTCATTAGACCATAGAGTAATGTATAGATATATATCTTCTTTTTTAAGCAAGAATAAGATGTCAATAAACAAAAGCAAGTACTTTAAAGGAGAAAACAGGAATATTTTATTTGATCATACTCCACACCCTTATAAGAAAGTTTTTTAACGTTCTTATAACCTAATGAGGTTATAGCGTTCCACAATATATATATATATATATATATATATATATATATATATATATATATATATATATATACAGCGTTCCACAAACTGGACATTTCAACGTTCCTAGAGCATTCAGAAAACATTTTTATAACTTAATGGGAACGTTAGGGAAACGTTCTCATAACCTAAAATTGTTAGCTGGGTTGCGTTATATAGACAATGCGGCCTCTATAAGAAACTTTCAATTTAATCAGAATTTGTTTAAACAGCTAGTCAATAAGTGGATAAATCCCTACTTACTGCTTGCAGGAATATAGTTGCCCCTTTCTTCAGTTTAAGACGCTGAGTGAAGCTTGCTTGACATGGGCCGAACAAACGAACGATATGTTGTGGTATCCGATTATAATAAACCTCGTGTCATGAGCTGTTTTTGCTATCTTCGAGTGTCTTGTTTACCATCAGTAGATTCTGCTTTTTTGGACATATGCAAATGTTGGGGCCGTGCATAAATGATTCCCAACACTTACGTCACAGTTGGCCATACGTTGAGAAACATTTATTTTTCTGTGGTGTTTTTGATTCACAAGGTTTACATAAGAAATAGGAGGCAATTATGTTTGAGACTCACAGTATGTGATGTCCATGTACTAAACTCTTATTATTTCACTTTGGCAAGGTTAATTCAATTTTTCAATCTAGGGCACCTTTAAGCTTATTCGTCGCTATATGAAAATAGTTTTTTCTCTGCAACTTAATTATTTTGCTTGCAAAATACTTTATCCACAAATGTAAAACTATGAAAGTTACCTCCAATATTTCTCACTTTCAAGAAGATGTTAAGAGATAAAATAAATCCTTATCTATATAATTATATAATATATAATGTATAACCCCCCCCCCCCAATTATTATTCTATGTTTTGTGTGGAGGACTGTATTTATTTGATACCTCCTCGTTGATTTATTTAGTCTTATTTTTATTTATTTACTTATCTATTTACTTATCTATTTATTTATATCTTTCTTTCTTTCTTTCTTTCTTTCTTTCTTTCTTTCTTTCTTTCTTTCTTTCTTTCTTTCTTTGAATTCAAATGTGATGTAATGTTTGTCAGTCCCTGAACCTGGCTTTGTCTTCTGGCTTATGGATCTTCTAAGTAGCTATAGGCTAAATGTTTAATTTACCAAAATACATGGACTGATGATGACAGCTGTAGGCTACAGGGCGGGTTTTATCATCTCCATAAGTATATCTACTGAGCTCATGGCGCAATAAATGCTGGAAATCCATAAATCCATTGCTGAAACTTCCTAG
This sequence comes from Pseudorasbora parva, assembly GCF_024679245.1. Lineage (NCBI taxonomy): Eukaryota > Metazoa > Chordata > Actinopteri > Cypriniformes > Gobionidae > Pseudorasbora > Pseudorasbora parva. The sequence continues at coordinate 11,442,727 of NC_090172.1, read as the reverse complement.
TTTTCGTGCAGAACGCTTCTCATTGCTTAGCAACGACAGACATTACCTTTAGACTCGACATGTGAACGCCATTAATCGGGAAGCGCCATTTCTTCACGCATTTGGAGTATTTGCCTATGCTGCTTTTTAAAGACAGTAGCCTAATATAATTGGAGGGGGAGATCTCCCTCGCTTCACTGACCGGCCCACCGGGAAAGTCCCTATTTCAATCCATGCCTGGGTGGATGACGTGAACAGTGTGCGTGAGACTACGAGGAAGAAACGGCACATGCCAATACCGAAACGAAAGTCCTGTCTCTTCTGATTAGAACATTTTTGGGATTTCTGGAAATGACACAGGTAATTATAACCATTTAACATGATCTTAGAACTCCGTGATCATTCAATGATCAGACTTCTGTTGTTGAGCATGCAATCACAGATTATTATCTTGGGTTTAATTTAAATTTATAACAAACTTCACGCAAACCCGTTTAAGTGTCTCAGGCTACATTGGTTATCAATGGAAATTAACTCCATAAGCGCGCTGTAATCGACGTCGTGGTGTGCCTTGCAGCAGGCGTTAGCCTAAATTACTGCACATAAGTATATAGGAGTCGGACATTGTTATTGTAATAAAATGTTTATAATGTTTTTTGCTGTTGTTGTTTTTTTAACATAGCTGGTATTCCTTTGTAGGCTAGAGTACATTTTAAAAATATAAATCCATTCTGCCTACAGTATCCTCCAGATTACTGTAGGCTACTTTCATTATTTTTATATTCATGATACTTTTTTATATTTATGTATTACTTTTCAAATCACAAAACCAAACAGTTTTAGTTGATGTGTGTAGATTTGTATAACCACTGTAGGCTACATGATTGCCTACTGTATTTTTCGGCATGTTTTGTTGTTGTTGTTGTTGTTATAACTTTTATTAAAGTAGAGAAATGTTTGCTTTACTTCCGCTCTACTAAAGCAGATAACATCTAACACAGACACACAAAACGTTTTACATTAAAACAATCTGATCCATGTCTCGGGCGTATTTGCTCCTCTAGTCACTGGCCATCTATTGGTGATTCAGAACTGTAATATTAATCGGAGCATTATTCAGTCCAACTTCAGTGGAGTGCAGCTCCCGCTCAGGGGTGGTGAGTAATCAAGTAGGCTAAAAATACTTTGATACTGTACTTTATTTGAGTATATTTTATTTGCATCTACTTTTACTCTAACTCCACTACAATATTAAAGGCAAAGTTTACTTTTTACTCCAATATTCTCATGCCCGCTCCAAGTATTTATTACACTTGCTTTCCAAACCGGTCAGGCCGGTCATGGATGATCCGGTCGGGTATAGACTTGGAAAAGCTGACAAGTCAGGTTTGCCACAAGCTCAGTGTTTCCCAAAGGTTTGTATTTTGCGGCACACTATTTACTATGAAAACATTGCTAACACTTTTACAATACAGGTGCACTAATATGCATTAATTCATACCTAACTAAAGCACAGATAATCATGAATTAATGTTAGACTCATGAAGAACTAAACCATTTATTTATGATTTACTGCATCAGCAACTAATGAACATTCTATATGATTAATAGATATGAAAGTATATGGAAGTAATATATGACTTGTTATTAATTAAATATGACATAATTAATTCCCTAATAACATATTATATTAACTAATAATGTAAATTAATGTATCCAAAGCCATGCATTCCGACTCTCAGTTGTCCGTTTAATTAATTATTAATCATAACAATTAGCAAGGCGAAGCTTGAATTTACTGGTATGTCCCTCTTTGGCTAATATACTTTCAAGATGGAGGGTCAACATGGCGACCGGCATTCGAACCCCTCATCCGTATGTATTTTCAATGGCATATTAAAAAACTTACGAGAATACTTTATTACTTGAAAGGAGCAAATATACATTAATGAGCACATATATTTTTGAAAGAACTAAGTGTTTTTAGCTAAGAATAAACTAAAAAAGTTACACAGTGTAGCTTTAATTGCAAATCTAACAAATTCCTAATTGCAGTATCTAATCTTATCATTTGTTCAGTTAAAGCATTGCATATTAGTCCCGAAAGAATTGATCTGCTTAATTATTGATATTTACAGTTCATTTTAATATTTAATTTTTACTTTCGGTACTTGAGTACGTTTTAAATCTGATACTTTTGTACTTTTACTCAAGTGATGTTTGAATGGAGGACTCTTTACTCTTACTGGAGTAATTTTTTATTTAGGTATATATACTTTCACTCGAGTATAACTTTTTCGTATTTTTACCACCTCTGCTCCCACGCTGTTTCACGTAAATGTATGTGCTTTAATGTGTTTAATGTGCCAATACCTACAGAAATGTCTCTTGGACCAAAGTCCTAAACGCAACTGGAAGTCAGCCATTTTAAATTTTCTGTTCGTTTTTGTGCAATTTTTGCACGTTTTTTGCCATTTTCAGATGTCGTACGTTAACAAACTCCTCCTGGAGTTTTTATCGGATCATCATCAAATTTGATGAGTGTAATCATAAGGTGATATAAAAATGTACATAATGTAATAATTTTCTCAAAATGTAAAATAATCTTGAGCTCATAATGTGACAATTTTTACATTTATAACATTATAAACTCAACAGCATTGTCATATTGTCATAATTGTAATAGCTTTTAAAATATGAAATAAAATCATTACATTTTTTTTAAATTCAAGTCTTAACCTAGCCTACCTGTAAAATGCAACATTTATCCATTTTTTAAATATTATTCTTATATTTTTATTAAAAATAAAGACATTGGTGTTCCTTTAGAGTACATTTAAAAAATCTAAATCCAGTAGGGAGATAATTATTTACTCAATAGATGCCCAGTGACTAGGAGAGGAGAAAAGACACCAGAGACATGGTTCAGATTCACTCAATGTATTGATTGGTTAAATTAAAGAATTAATTATTTTCTTACAATGTCAACAAAATGCAAATAAATAAAGCACCGTAGGCCTATGGAAATAACCAAACAATATAACAGTGTGCTTTGATTCAAAAGATACAATGATATAATGATATCACGCAGTGACGTGGTGGATAAGTGTAGCCTACTCAACCTTAGCTTTAAAATTCGAACACATACACCGACGGCGGCATTCGACGTCTGTCCGCGGCGATTAAATATATTTCCCTCAAATCGTGAATGTACATACTGATTTCACCCTGTGCTACAAGATACACTCATCGTGCAGCTCTTCTGTCAGAATTCGATTCAAAATTGAGCTCGCGCGTATAATGTTCACGTCTGCCTGGTGTGAGATAATGTTAACTGAGACACGGCGCTGAGCTTCAGTCCGGTGTGCGACCCCCTTTAGACACAATCGGCTTAAGAACATGCATATAAACGCACTCAAAGTGTTCTTTTCCTCTCTAGGCAGGTATTTTTTTAGGTTTATTTATCAAAATGTTTTTATATATTTGCGTGATGTTCTGTGTTTCGATCGCGGCTTTTAAATGTTATGAGAGAACGGTTAATTTACGAATGTGTAATGTAGCCTAGTTTTGATCACTTTATTAAAAGTCTACGTTTTTTTCCACATTTAAGGACGTCACAGAATGCAGACGCAATAGCTGCACGCGCTCGTGATTCTTTAACATGATACGCCTGCTCCGCTTGTTTTTTTCTGGAAAGCCTCTGTACAGCCTATCTTTCTTTTATAAATATAATAAAACTAAAGACTTTTTTGAGATATGAAATATATATGAGATATAGTCTAATAATCATTATATGATATGCTGTTGGATCAATAAAATATTTCTTGAGTTGTAAAAGAACAGCTGCTATATCATGCATTTATCCTATGTTTGCAATGTCTTGCATGTTATTCACGTGAAGTGATAATGCCGAAGAACTATGTGGTACGGACTGTATCATGAAACTAATTGAGAATTGATTTGTTTCATTGTAAAACCACGTTTATGTTTATTCAGCTGACCATGCTATATCACACACCCATCATGTGCACTGAACACTGCTGCACATAAAGTTACAGGCCTCACTGTTAATATCACATTAAGCCTATCCAGACCAGAGAAGTATACATACTTGCGTGTGACCGCCTGTTTGTATTTGATGTGATGACATCTCCTATGAGGAGCAATGTTAAGGATATCAGCACTCTCCTTCCTTTAAATGGTTAATTCACCCAAAAATTATATTGATGTCATTAATGACTGACCCTAATGTCGTTCCACACCCTTAAGACCTCTGTTCATCTTCGCAACACAGTTTAAGATATTTTAAATTTAGTCAGAGAGCATAGGCAAGTGTATGCACACTATACTGTCCATGTCCAGAAAGGTAATAAAAAACATCATCAAAGTAGTCCATATGTGACATCAGTTAGTTAATTGGAATCTCTTGAAGCATTGAAAACACATTTTGGTCAAAAAATTAAAAAAACTACGAATTTATTAAGCATTGTCTTCCTCCGCCCACATCCCACCTCTTTGCCCATTTTCTGTTATCCGGGAGTGACGCGTGACGACTCGCTAGCAAGATGGCAACGGCCAGCTCGTCTCTACTTTACTCTTCAGAATGGCTTATCGGAATCCTATGGGTGACGTCACAGACACAACGTCCATATATTTTTTAACAGTCTGGTAGGGATGCAAGATTTTTCAAAATTCGATATGCCGATAGTTTTCGAATCACTTTGGCCGATATCAATACCGATATACGTTTATTTTTTTCCCTTTGTTTGGAAACAACACCATTTTAAACAAAAACTTTTTTTTTCATTCCTTACTAAAAGGATACCTGCTAACGGTAAATACATGTTAATAAAGTTCCTTTTATAATAAGAGCATATTGAAAGCTCTGAAAATAACAATAATGAAGTCAGTGATTTTTCACCCCAGACAGTTGCAGTTGTAACCTAAATAGTTCATTTTTGAGGGGTGGCATGACCTCAGTTGATGCTGTCTAGCTTATTTATTTTAGAGCTCCTTGGATTACTTTTCATCATCCATTTTATACAATTTTATTACAGATTAGTAAACTGTAAAAGTATTTAATTTACAAATGTCATGCTGAATTTATTTGTGTATTCTACTTTTAATTTTGTTATGTAGCAGCAGTGCCCCCCACTACACACACATACATAAACCATTCCTGAGAGCGGGCACTAGGACCTGGAGGAGACTCGATCCGAATCATGAATAAATACGCTGATTCATAATCGTTCAAATCTTTATTTGAGGCTTGAAAACAAATACGGAAGAGATTTTTATTCCCTTTCTAGACATGGACAGTATAGTGTGCATACACTTGCTTATGCTCTCGGACTAAATATAAAATATCTTAAACTGTGTTCTGAAGATGAACGGGGGTGTGGAACAACATTAGGGTGAGTCATTAATGACATAAATTTCATTTTTGGATGAACTAACCCTTTAAGTGAACTAGGGGTGTCCCCGACTAAGGATTTACACATTCGAATCAGAATTTTCGAATCTCTCTATTGTCGACCGATAGTCGAATCATGTGTGTGTAAACCATAGACCGGAAAAAATAAACGGTATAAACGGGTTGGGAACATAGACCGTAAAAAAATATGGACGACTCGACATCATCCGTTTCCGCTTCACCTACTCGGCAGAAGCAACACTCATATACAGAATACTGTACAACTATTGTGATGAACTAATTTTAACTTGAACATGGCCTTTTGCACAGCTGCCCCCAAATTTGTTATGAAAAATGGCAATATTGTCAATAATGGAGACTCTGTGTCAGGGGGTAATGATGGCAGCTCAATAAACTTTGCTACTGGCCTAGTATACGTTTGGTCTTTTACTTTGAGCACTTCTGTTCTGACTCTCCCATCTGAACTATGGATGACAGAACAGGCAATACCTACTCTCCAGAGTGCCCTGGGAATCTGTTCGTCCACAAGGAGTATTACAGTACCAACTGCAATATTCTCTCTGTGCCATGTCTGCATTGACTGCAGTGTGGGTAGGAAGTCTTGAATAAAATGCTTCCAGAAATTATCACTCAGAACCAGACTATGTCTCCATCTTTATCTACTGCGTAATTCAGGGTCTGAGCAGACAACTTGGGGCAAGGAGGAGTCTGGCTGCCCCATCAGCAAGGAATTTGTTGTTACTGGGTCTGGATTTGCTATGTCGCTAGGGACATAACCCAAAGGTCTAAAATTGAGGATGTTCTTAACCTCAATAAGGATCGTTCTCAATACCACCTCGGTAACTGTCCACCTAGGGTGATTCTTAAAGGGGGGGTGAAACACTCAGTTTCAGTCAGTGTCATGTCAATCTTGAGTACCTATAGAGTAGCATTGCATCCTGCATATCTCCGAAAAGTCTTTATTTTTTTAATAATTATATAAGAAAGATGCGCTGTTCCGAGTCTTTCCGAAAAAAGCCGAGCGGGTGGGGGCGTGTCGTGTGAGCGGAGCTAAATAATGACGTGTGCAGCAGCGCGCTGTGTGTTGAGTCGAGTGCGTCATCCCTAACAGCGGGAAAAAAACTTTATTCAAAATAAAAATATGGCTTTTAATCAGATACAGCCATACATCTATGATCCGGAATCAGACCCAGAGGCTGCAGTTGAACAGGAGCAGCAGCAAAAACGACTAGAGCAGGACGTCTGTATGTGGTAAGTTACAAGTTATACACTAACTATATAATATGCTTAGCGGCTTGTGTTATTTACATATTTATACTTGAATTATATCGTCGTATTTTTGTCTTTGAAGGTGTACATGTGGGAAGTGCAGTTGTGCACGTGTGTTTGTGTGTTTACGCGTGGTTTGTGTAGACAGTAAGCGGACTAAAAAAAACAGACATTTGAAGCAGTCTCACTCACCCTTCTAACGTTAGGACCTTTATCGTTGGGACTGCTCCATCCTTCAGCATTAGGCGATTGGGAAAATCCGGCGTCGAGCTGGGCCTTGTTTATGAAACAGTCGGCACTGAAATGCAGCGAACAGATATAAACATTCGCGCAACTCAGTTGCTGATCCGGAAAAGCAAATTACATCCACTGTTGCCTTAACACGGGGTTTTGGGGAATCTGTGCAGGACTGTCTTGGTCTGGCAACCAAAAACGCACTTTTTTGGTGACATTGTTATGTGCTATGTGTAATTGTCACCTGTCCAGCATCCTACAAGCCAGCGCTTTGATGGGCGTAGGCTGTTGCTTTCGCTCTCTCCCTCTCTCTCTCTCTCTCTCCTTCACTCTCTCTCACGCGCTTCCGGTAGAATTGTCCGTAAGGCCCATACAAGGAAATTCCGCCCCCATTAACGTCAAAGGGGACGCATGATCTCAAAAAACTTGCCGAAACTTATGACTAACCGGAAGTAGTATTTTTGACAAAGAAATACTCCCATCAAACGTCCACCTTAACTTTTGAAACTTTGTCTATGTTTAGTATGGGATTCCAAGTCTTTAACAGTGTAAAAAGATCAGTATGCATGAAACAGCATTTCACCCCCCCTTTAAGGCTGTCTTCACAGACTCACTTCCCTTTCCCACAAGCCGCCAAAATGAGGTGCATTGGGTGGATTATACAGGTAAACAAAATAACATAGGAAGGGAACAATTGTGGAGGTATATTTTAACAAAAAGGATGACAAAAATGTTTAGAGTTTATTAATTAATGTTTGTTGGTCCAAAGTGGTATTACATTTTTGTACACATTTGCAATAGGTGTACCTGTCACCAATTTTAATTGTTTAAGCCATGAACAAATAAAGGCTTTTTAACTTTCTCAATACACCCATCGAGTGCCTTGGACTACTTTGGCTTTTACATTTGCAATCTTTTTTTTTCTTTTTTCTACTTTCTAAGAAGCATTAAGGGCTGAGATGTATTAAATGTCCATGTGGCATATAAATAGACATAATTGCAATTATGTTTAACATCTCTCCACAGATTATAAAGAACATTTGAAAATCCATGGCATTCCAGATCCAAGTACCATTTCCAGTTCAAGTTCCAGCATTACCTAGAAAAACAGATCCCATAATTCAATGCATCATAGACAATAAATTAAAGAGACAATTAATAAGAGGCAAATTAATAAGAGGCAGAGATATTAATGGTTTGTACTCTTCTGAAGTCTGGAATGATGATATTACACCATTAACAGCAGCAGTAATATGCAGAAATGAAAAAATCTGCTGCTATCTACTTGAAGAGTCGGCTGATCCAAACAAACACTCAACAAATGGACAAACTCCTCTACATTACGCTGCTTTAACAACTGGAGTTCCACTAAGTATTGTGGGAAGATTACTTGCAGCAAAAGCTAACCCAGATGGACATGGATTACAAATTTTTACTCCATTGCAGTGTGCTGTTAAAAATGGTCGTGAGGACATTGTGAAAGCACTTATAGAGGCTGGAGCTTCACCTGTAAGGAACTTTGGGCTGAATCTGGAGCTTGATAAACAGGTAGAGAGAATGATTTGTCAGTTATCTTCACAAAGTGAAGTGTTTGACAAAGTGCGTATATTTTTCTCTTTTTCTTGTGATGTACGAAGAAAAAAACAGACAGAAGTTTACAGAGACTATAAGGAACATTTCTTTCAAGAGAACCCTTTTGATCATTTGATTTATTTTGAGCACTACTTTAATGTCATTGGTCAAAGTGAAGAGCAGTACCGTCAGAGCGCCATAAAGTGGTTAAAAGACACAAAGAGTGCAGACAGATACATTGAGGGACTCATCCAGCGCTTTCCAAAAATCCCTCGTGACCATTGGCCGGTTGCACTGAACTGCTTATATGCTGCTTTGTGTGTCAGTGAAAGCATCTCTTCTCAGGTATTCAGTGAGCTTGTGCCAATTCTAACAAACAGTCTTCAGCCATTTGGAATTGCACAAGGAGAAAGAGTCAATCATCTGATACTAAAGACACTCAATGTCATGATGCAGAAGATGTCTGAGCAAAAACTGAGTACAAACAATTCTGTCTATGAGAAGTTATGCAAAAGTCTACTGCCTCTCACACATCCTGATTATTCAAGTCTAATTGGAATGTGGACATATGGACTGTTCGCCAATATAAATGACTTTGCTCCTGAACTTGTTACATTGTCTGGATTGTCTCATGTCCCAGAGATGATACTTAACACCGCAGAGATAGAGATGGATGGAGTCATGAAAAAAAAACTGCAAAGGATGGATCAATCTCTGAGACCTCCAGCAGGTTCAATTGCAGTGGATAGTTTATGTGAGGAGACTGCTGCTCTATCAACAAACAGGAAGAAGAAGAAAAAGAAGAAGAAAAAAATCCAGCTAAAAGTGGGATCACAAGAAGGTGAGCTGCAGGATAAAGAGGAACCGTATCCAGGCACGGTAAAATCTATTGAGGAATCAAATTTAAGTGTTCAGCCATTCACACCTTCTGCTGAAAACCCAAATATCTCAAAAAGATGGGTTCAGACGAGCCGTCGTTGGAGGCCCAAGCTTGAGAAGCTAGCTAACATGGATATTAGCAATAATAAGCTGGGAAACCTTACTCTTGTACCTAGTGATGAATTTCGTATTGCTAAAGGAAGTGATGGAACAGAAGTTTTTCTTGGTTTGAGGGATGATGGCACAGAGGTGGCTGTGAAACGAATGATTAAATCTAATTACCAAGTCCTCAAAAATGAGGAGGAATTTCTACGACTTCCACAACTTGATAGTCCCTCCATTGTGCGATATGTGGACTTCACTGAAGTTGCAGATTTTGGATATCTTGTTCTTCAGCTTTGTGAGTACACACTGGAGGAATATATCGAAGAGCATTTACCAGATGATAGCACTGAGAGAAGTTTGGTTCTGAAGAAGCTGGTGAAGGAAGTTCTCTGCAGCTTACAGGTTTTACACCATCCACAGACCAAAATACTCCACCGGGACATCAAACCCCAGAATGTTCTGATTGGTAAGAGTTAAACGTGAGTAATTAAAACTATCAGATCTTTTCTCTCCCATTAATTTGAAACTTCTGTTTGTTTTAGACATAAATGGAAAAGCTAGATTGGCTGATTTTGGCATAAGTCGTCGATTGAACCTAAGCCAAACGACTTTACGAACAAGCATTGCTGGAACTAGATGCTGGAAGGCAAAGGAGGCCATAGATGAGGAGGCCACCACTGGGTACAAGAGGAGCTCCGACATTCAGGTGGTACTCTTCTTAGAAGTCAACAATAAGGCAATTACATAATTAAATTATCATTAGAAATTAAATTATTGACTTGCACACAATTATAAAAACTATTCATTTAAATTGTATTTGGTGAAAATTCTAAACTTGTATCACTGTAACCTGTTTGAAGGTTGCTGGGATGTTGGTGTACTACATTCTCTCTAGAGGACACCATCCATTTGGTAAAGGTCCATTTTGTGAAGTCAACATTCTACAAGGAAAATACTCTCTGGAACATCTGGATGATGATGTAGCGAAGGATCTCGTCGAGTGGATGATCAATGAAAATCCAAACAACAGACCAACTGTGGAGCAAACCCTTGCACATCCCTTCTTCTGGACTGATGAAAGGTAGAATATTCCATTGATTTGGCAATGACATTGATCAGTCTAAACAAGCCAGAGAGGTTCAGCACTGCTTATAGTACAATCGTATTATGGATTTATATGAAATGAAGAGGAAATTGGATCTACTGTATGTTTTTTTTTTATTTTTTTTACTTTTTTTCTTCTTCTTATCATCTGAAGAGATTGTGCTGTATTTGAAATCCTGTCAGGAGAGTGGAGTATTTGAAAAAATTGGGGAACCAGAAAGAGGCCGAGAACTGTCGTAATGTTGATGAGGAGCTCCTTCAAGCTATTGAACAATACACCGAGGGGAAAAGCTTTTCTCAATGGAAAACTAAAGTGAGTCTTACTTCAGTACAGCATTTAAATAAATGAAAATAGTAACAACTTCAAAAAACTGAACTCATGTCTTCAATATTTTCCTTCGACAAATCTTTTGAATGCAGTTTATGGCATGCTTTACTCTTGGTTTGAAAAAATCATTTTACTTTTGTAAATAAATATTTTCTTTTTTCAGCTGCCATCTGAGCTTGTCCAGAAATTGGATGGTAAGAAGAAAAGCTATCCCGAGAACACACTAGGCCTGCTGCGATTTATACGTAACCTACACGAGCATTAGTGAGTTACATGAAAACATGATGCACAGTATTTATTCTATAAATTAATAGTTTTGTGTGTCAGACCATGTTTTTTTGGTGTCTTTTTTCTCTACATAGTCCAGAGGACGCAGAGAGCATCCACCTGATGGATTCATTCCCTGATCTCTTTGGGAGTGTGTTCAGGTTCACAAAGCAGAGCGGATGGAACTCCAGGGCGAGTCTGAAAAAGTTCTTCAGCTCAGTTCCACAGATTTAAAGGTGCCCTAGAATGTGTTGAAACAACATGTTAAATTGTTCTCTGATATCTACATAGAGGGTATGTGGCTTATTTAAGGGCAAAAATTGTCCAGATACAGTTTTACAGGTCCATTTACAACCCTATAAATTGTCCCTATAGGATGTAATGCTCTGTTTTTGACTTATTTGGAAGAGTCATGAATATTAATGTTGAGCTCTGCTCTGATTGGCTTATTTCAGTCACTCACAGCTCAATTCAGTTCAGTTGTTCAGCAAAGCGGCTCGTGAGTCCTGACTGTCCTGACAGAACACAGATCGACTGAATGACACTTTAAGCAAAACATGTCAAATGGAGATTGATAAAATGCAGCTTACTTGTTTATTGGTGTTTTCAGATCATCCGCGCGCGAGAAAGAGCTTGCATGCTTGCGGTTGCCAGATTTCAGTAATTAAAATCCCCCAAACAGAGCTTTTCTGTGAAAAGAACACGTATACTATCCCGTGTTTTACCTAAATATGTCCAATCTGGCAACCTTATGCACGCAAGTTCTCTCTCGAGCAGATGATCTGAAAACACCAATAAACAAGTAAGCTGCATTTCAGCAATCTCCTGTCTTTTTTCTTCAATGATATTACATGTTTATATATAATGATATATTGTTACGTCCAAGGACGTATTGATATTTATTTCTTCCACAATGAGTGTTTTTGGAGTATTTGTTCTTCTCTCTCTCTCTCTCTCTTTCTGTCTTTCTCCCTTCCTGTGTTTTCTTGCCTGATAGGCAAATGGTTACCACCTGTTCATTCATCTAATCTGGGAGTTGTCTACGCCCTGATTGGTGCGTGTCCTGAGGAGTCCACTATAAAGCTGCAGAGAGAAACGGGGAAAGGAGAGAGACATGCGGCGGTTGAGGCCCACCGGGTCTCCAAACCAAGACCAGAGAGAGCTTGGTGCGCTCATTGTTGTAATGCGTAATGGGTGTTAGTGTTAACAAGTTGGTGTCAGTTATAATCAGTTAAGATGTTATGAGTAACGTAGGGTGGAGGATACCTAATATTAGTGGTGGCGAAATGAAGCTTCATGAAGCTTTGAAGCTTTCCAGCCTGATGTGTTGAAAAGTGGTTCATTTCTTGAGGCTTCGAATGCACACTAGACACCTGCTGGTCAATGCAAAAATTGATTATATTTATATATATATATATATATATATATATATAGACAAGACCCACCCACTTTTTACGACCAACGATGTTGGACCAGTCACTTTTATCGTCTCTAATTCAGTACATGTCTGTTTAACTACCCCTAACAAAAAAAAACACGTATTATTAAACACATGTTAGACGCTTTATTTCTACTTTTCTAATATGTTCTCCATTTTTATTAAAAATAAATGCCTTTCCGATCTGATATGTGATGTGAAAAGGGAGTAGAACCCCGGATTGATTTGCGTCCGAACTTTATGTCATGCATTTTACCGCTACACTATAGTCACGGTTAAAAACTTGGTGATTTCCGTAATTTTGTCTGCTCCAATCAGTCGTTTAGTAAACGGCAGTATATTTGTATTTAATGTAAATATGGCGTCAAACGTTAAACGGTAGTAAAAAATAAATTACCCACCCACCCACCCACCCACCCACTTTTTATTTGCTTCAGACGACATATATATATCTATAATCATTCATGTATTTATGCTTAGTGTTTCATAATTTTGTAACTGGCGAGTACGTTTGTTTAACAGAGGGAAATGGAGTTCTTTAGACTTGAGAGAGGGTAGTGGTAGTGCTTGTGTAGTTTGACACGTCATATAGTCGAAGCATCCCTCCGAAAGTGAACCCTTTCTCGAAGCGCTGCACTCAAACGAGGCTTCGAACGTCATCAGTGACGTCACGTCACTAAAACAATACAAGCCTCGATACGGAGCTCCGATGAGAGGTGCCTGACGTTCTCGACACACGCTTCGAAGCCTCGGTATCAGGCGTAACATCACTACCTAATATATCTTCTCCTGTTTAATGGTTAGTTAGGGAGTGAGGGAAGTTATCAGTTGTTTTGTTTGTTTTTCTTTAATGTAGGTAATTTAATACTTAATTCCTTTTAGATAGAGGTATTTTTGTTTTCTTTTGTTTAGGCCCTCCCCCCGAGGTAAAGTTTGTTCTTTTTGTTTATTTTTCTATTTATTTATGAATGGGCTTTATTTCAAAGGAAATGTATATTTAAATTTGTGATCACTGCTTGGTAACAATAAAAACATCATAGGCCTACTTCATTTCTCAAAAATATAAATAACTTATATTTTTGCAAAATGAATAGCCTTGTCAAATGACTGTCGTTTTAACTTATATGGTGGAAAAGGTGACGTTTGCTAGAAGGATCGAGTGAACGATCTGTAAGCAACGTATCTACGGTTGTATTTTGTAATACAAAATAATATTAACCTTTGTCATTAGACACACTATTTAGTTGTGTATGGTTAGTCTTGGTGTTTCCTATTGTTACTGTAAGCATCTTGCGTAATCTAGACAATGCGGCCTCTATAAGAAACTTTCAATTTAATCAGAAATTGTTTAAACAGCTAGTCAATAAGTGGATAAATCCCTAATTACTGCTTGCAGGAACATAGTTGCCCATTTCTTCAGTTTAAGACGCTGAGCGAAGCTTGCTTGAAATGGGCCAAACAAACGAACGATTTTGAAATAAATTGTTGAGGTATCTAATTATAATAAACCTCAACCATGACTGTTGACATATAAAAAGTCCTCACGTTCCCTGCACAGCCTGAACATGACCTGTCATGAGAGCCGTTTTTGCCATCCTCGAGTGTCTTGTTTATTTGCAGTCCAGATGATTCGCTCCGTCAGTTTCGCCTGACAATGAACATGTTTGGACAGATGCAAATGTTGGGGGCGTGCATATAAATGATCCCCAACGCTTGCGTCACAGTTGGCTTTATGTTGAGAAGCACTTGTTTTTCTGTGGTGTTTTTAATTCAAGAGATTTACATATGAAGGAAGAGGCAATAACTCTTATTATTTCACTATGGCAAGTTTAATTCAATTTTTCATTCTAGGGCACCTTTAATGTATTTTTTACTATGTACATGAATTTTGCATCATGATTGTATTTCACGGTTGAGTTTAAATAAAGACAGATGTAAGATGAGCTAAGATCCATAGTTTTTGGGGAAATAATGTTTTTTTTTAAATTTTGAATCAAATTTCCAAAAGTTTGAAAATGATTATAAAAGAAAATTATTCACCAAAGCTGCATTAAACTGAAGAAAATGCATATCACAAAATACATTTTCTGTTGTAAAGATGTGATGTGTTCTTTAAAACTTTAATCAAACAACCGCCACGGATTACAGCAGTCAGTTTATCCGTTAATCAATGTGAGACTGGCTTGTTGTGCATTTCTTACAGATCTTATTAAACTGTTCTCACAAACTATCTCAGACTTTGTCCTTTTTTAATCATACTGTAAAATATAATAGTAATATTAATGTTGTACTTTCAGTTTTTTCCCCGTTTCCTACAGAGCATGCAACACAGCTTCTCGGCCAGGCCCTGGTCATTTCTAGGCTTGACTTCTGTTATGCTCCTTTGGCTGGACTTCCATCCAGTGCATTCAAACCTCTTCAAATGATTTAGAACGCTGCGGCATGCACGTCTTGTCTTCAATGAGGCCAAATGGGCCCAAGTCACACTTCTGTTCATCTCTCTTCACTGGCTATCACTCGCGCTGCTCTCATAAAGTTCAAAGCATTTACCCTTGCTTACAGATCTTCCACAGGCTCAGCACCCGTATACTTCCACTTCCATCTACACAAAAGCATAAAATAACTCTCTAGAACATTTTCGTTCACTGTTCCTTGCTGGTGGAACGATCTGCTCTCCTTCATCCAGAATGCAGAATCCCTGACAACATACAAAAGACAGCTGAAAAATCATCTCTTCCGTGACCACTTAACCTCATATACAGAACCTCAAATTCTACACTTGCACTTTCATTTAATTCCTCCCTATTCTAGCTTTTGCTACTCTAAGCAGTGTCTGAAACTTTGCAATTTGAGCATGTTTTGAGTTTCTTTGCCACTTCCTGTATTTTTCATTCGTAAATATGGAAAAAAAAGTCTGCAAAATATATATAAATGTAAATGTAGAAAAGCTTTCCAGCACTGGAGGCTTCAGCGAGAAGGCCTGAAAATGTACGCCACAGTCTTGGTTATTAGTAACATAACAGTTTTGAGTGTTATTTTTTGTCTGGAGCTCATGTGTCTGGAAACTCTGGAAAGACAGGGCTCAATCCGAGGGGCGGGATAAACGGTTGTCTTTCAAACTCCCTCTGCACGCGATAGGATAGCGCTACAACCAACCAGAGCAACTTAGGTGAAGCAGAGCTTGTTGATAGATTAAACATTCGCCGTATCCGGTTGGCTAAACTCCGAACACATCTTCCCTTTTTAAGAACGACTTTAGTGCCGTTCTTTGTTCTTTTCTCAGAGAAAAGCTTAACTCCAAGTCTTCCAGAATCGCGGTCAAAGCTGATTCGAAAGACCGCCGCCGTTCGCCAGTTTCTGTGTTTACTAGAAGCACGCAAACGCAACACGGCCGTCGTCATTATGGCCCCGCCCGCCGACTCTTTTCACGATGTGATTGGCCCGGCAAGAGTTAGGGGAATACAGCTCAGAAGGGTATTAAGAGTTCCTAGACGACACTTGCGGGCAGATTAAATTTGCTGCCGCTAGGGTGCGTCTAGATTTCTAGGCTACATGTGCACTGCTGGCAGCAAACAACAAATATACTTTATATTAAAAAAAATTCCTTAGATATACTCTGTATTTTATCATCTTCAGCTATGACAAAGAAACATAACTTGCATTGCGTGTTTGTGCATTTTGGGAGTGGAGCAATGAAGGGAGGGGTGTGTTTGTTTGGGTTGATTTCCAAAATCAACAGTGTTTCGCAGAAATAGCTTACGGCACCTTTAAGTACTTGTGACATAAATGTTAAATGTTGGACTTATTTTGAAGCGTGTTAAAATAAGAACCTCTTTTCCATAGCGTTTTGCAAGCTAGGATACAGAAAAAAGAACACATCTCCAAATAATTATTGCAGCCTGCAAAAGTATGATATTCGGCTATTAATATTCAAAACACTAAAAAAATTGATAAAATCCTCATAACAATTTGCAACAAATTTTAAGTAAATTAGTCTGCTACGGCTCTGTACTTATCGTCAAGTAAAATTGACTTACTATTGAATTTAACATTCATGAAGTAATTGAATAAACTTTACTTAATTATATTTAATTTACATATAGAAATAAGTAAAATCTACTTAACTAAGTTAAGTAAATTTAACCAAATTTTAACTCAATAAATAATCCAAATAATTACCTCTGAATTAAACCATGCATTTAAAGTGAGCTTTACTTAGAGACGTCTAAATAAATAACACAATAGATATTGTGTAGACATCAAATCTACATAATAGATGTAATGCGACACTAACCCGAACAGAGACTGGCACACAATAGTAGGTAAAATGACGGTAACATTCAATAGATGAGTATGTCATTTTGAGTAGAAAATGAACTTCAGATGTCACAAAATTGCAAGTTACTAAACCTAACAACAAAAGTAATAATAAAACAGTGTAAATCCAGCTGGAAACCAGCAAAAAATATATATAACCTTAATATTTATTCATGCCCCCAGTGATTGGAACGCTAATTAACTTTTTCATGTAGAAACATTTGTTTATTCTGTGCTTACTTCACCACACAATCATTTTCATTAGTAGGCCAACCTTTAAAGGGTTATTTAACCCAAAAATGAAAACTCTGCCATGAATCACCCATGTCGTACCCGTCACCAAAAAGTATTCTCGTGTTTTCATAAATCCGATTAAATTAGATAAAAAATGAACTCATGAACTGGAAAACTCGTAACAAAATACACATTAACCACTGGAAAAATCTTCTCACCGACTTTATTACAATGGAATACACATCTCTCCCCTATAATCCCTCATCTGAAAGCGACCTCTGCCATCCAACACTTTCTGACCTCTTACAACTCTGAATCCTCTCTCTCTCCGTAACTCCGTCTCCTCCCATCTCTTAATCAATCCACAGGTATTACTGCATAGTTCCAATTATTGTCAATATTGTTTCATTGTTTCATTATTGTTATTGTTATGATTGCTATTGTTTATTATTATTTTTATTATTGTTGTTGTTTCCATTGTTGTCTTTGCTTTTAGCATTGTCGTCGTCATCATCATCATCATCATCATCATCATCATCATCATCATCATCATCATCATCATCATCATCAACTATTATTATTGCTGTTTTGGAATTTCAAACCTGGTTTTCATTGTCACCACTACTACTATAGTAAAATCGATTGATTATTTCTAATTTTCCCTCTAATCTTTTCATGTGTTTTTAATGCACCACAATGTAGAAGAGAAATGTGTGTATGTATGTATATTCAAATTGGAAAACCTCATAAACACTAAGGCAGGTAGGACAGGCGAGAAATGGTTTCTCTAGGACAGCATCTCTGTCCTAAGTTGAGACACTCGCACAATGTCCCCCTTCTTTAAATGCACCTTAGACACTACACACAACATAAAAATAAAATAAAAAATAAAATAAAAAGTATAGGGACTGAAAAGATGTGGGGGGAGGATTAGCTTATATTATTATTATACTATGTGAAATTTATTGACCCATTGAAAGTGGTGACAATGATAAATATTACATAGGGGAAAAAAAAGAAAAAGGGGACACTGATTATTACAATGATGATGGTATGATGATGATAAGTGATGGTAGTGATAATATAATAAATAACAAATTTGTAATTTTGCTTATGAATACACACCCACACCTACACTCACCCACACACACCTTATACATTAACACACTTTTATCTCACTTCTAGAATTATGTAATTACTCGATTGTCAATCACTGCACTATTGTGGTTTGTATGTCTGTATGTCAATAAAAAAAAAAAATGAGATAAAAAAATATAATTTGTGTCCTAAGAATAACAAGGGTCTTACTGGTTTGGAACATGAGGTAGCATGACATCATTTTTGGGTGAACTACCAGGTTCAGCTTAATCTGATATGCTAAAATAGAACTGTATTTTTGTAAATCATGACTTGTTTTTATTCTCGTTTGTTGATAGGCCTATGTTTTTGAATATAGGCTGTAAATGAATGCTAATGAACACTGATTATTGTTTGATTATTAATTCTACAACATTTGTAAACGAACGCTGTTTATAAAACTATCACTCTTGGTTTCCATACTGTAGTATTGACAGTATTATTCAGGAAGCTGGTTACATAACCTTATCGTGGGTGGATGACGTAGCATACAGTGTGTGTAAGAACCGAACCAGGAAGTTTCGTTCGATAGATACCAATAGCCTACCGATAGGGCTGTCTCTGTTGAATAGAAAAGTTTTTGCGATTTCTGGGAATAAAACAGGTAATTAGCATGATATTTAAAGACTGTTTTGTTCAGCAATCACAGATTATTGCCAGTTTTAGCAACTTTAAAATTAAACTTTTAGCAAACATCACACAAACCATGGGCTATAAATGCCACATTCGATGTAAAACGATTTCAGACGTTACTCTATTAACGTTATTAACGTTACTCTATCTAGCCTATCTGTAAAAATGAGCGGACATATGTTGTAGACACGTAGGCTACATGTGCAGCCAACAGGCGTGTCCAGGCGTAGCCTACAGGAGGCATTGTACAAAAACGTATAGCCTTATACTTATACTTAAATTACTTTGTAACAAATAGTACATTTATAATTTACATGAGGATCTTTCGTAGTGAGGACCCATCCCCGAATGTAGGCTATCTATTTTTCGAAATCAGTCTGCCCATCCGTTTAATTTTCATGAAAACATACAAACTCGTGTATAATAATCACTGTGGGAGAGGTGTGCTAGTCAAAAATGTTTTGAATTACCATGTAACAAGTGGCTACACAAATACAATATTCTAAACTGTCTGTAAAACATTAATAATGTTAATTATTTTAACACCAGTAAAAAAAGAAGGTAATACTGCAGTGTCTACTCATATGCCATATTTTAGAAGCTCAGGTTTACACAAGGACAGTTTCTTGTTATATTTTAGGTTTATGAATCTCTTAGTTTGAATGTTTTACTTAGTATATATTTATATATTTTCAAAATGTTCTTACATGTTATGAAAATGATTCAAATCACTTTTTTTTAATTCACAATATTGCCATTTTAATCATAGTAAAGTTTACTGAGATAAATGCATATGACTTGACAACATCTTGACATAATTTAAAGATCAATATAAAGATCAATGTAAACAAATGATGAAAGAAGTTACAATGCTACGCAGTGCCTGAACTTATTATTATTATTATTATTATTATTTTTACATCTATCAACAGATTGTAATGAGTATTTGAAGATCCATGGCATTCCAGATCCAAGTAGCAGTTCCGGTTCCATTTCCAGCAGGACCTAGAAAAACAGATCCCATAATACAATGCATCATAGACAACAAGGCAGAGAAGCTTTGCAAATTATTAAAAGGCAGAGATATTAATGGTTTGTACTCTTCTGAAGTCTGGAATGATGATGTTACACCATTAACAGCAGCAGTAATATGCAGAAATGAAGAAATTTGCTCTTATCTACTTAAAGAGTCTGCTGATCCAAACAAACACTCAACAAATGGACGAACTCCTCTACATTATGCTGCTTTAAAACCTGGAGTCCCATTGAGTATCGTGGAAAGATTACTTGCAGCAAAAGCTAACCCAAATGGACTTAAAGATTTAGATGGACTTGAAATGCAAATTTTTACTCCACTACAATATGCTGTTGTTAATGGCAGTGAAGACATTGTGAAAGTGCTTATAAAGGCTGGAGCTTCACCTGCGAATAACTATGGGGTGAATTCAGAACTTGATAAAAAGATGGAAAGAATGGTTTGTCAACTATCTTCACAGGGTGAAATGTTTGAGAAAGTACTTATATCTTACTCTTTTTTTTGTGCAGTACGAACAAAACATTTGACAGAGGTTATTCAAATCTTTGAGGAACATTTCTTTCAAGAGGACCCTTTTGTTCATTTGATTTATTTTGAGCTCTACTTTGGTGTTGTTGGTCTTGGTGCAGAGCAGTACCGTCAGAGCGCCATCAAGTGGTTAAAAGACACAAAGAGTGCAGACAGATACATTGAGGGACTTATTGGGCGCTTCACAAGAATCCCTCAGGAACACTGGCCGGTTGCACTGAACTGCTTAAAAATTGCTTTGTGTGTCAGTGAAAAAATCTCTTCTCAGGTATTCAGTGAGCTTGTGCCAATTCTAACAAATAGCTTTCAGCACTTTGGAAATCCAAAGGGTGAAACATCCAATCTTTTAATACTCAAAATACTCAATGTCATGATGCAGAAAACGTCTGACCAGAAACTGAGACTGAACCATTCCGTTTATGAAAAGTTATGCAGTAGTTTATTGCATTTCACACGTCCTGATTATTCAAGTCTAATTGGAATGTGGACATATAGATTTTTTGCCTACATAAATGACTTAAATCCTGAACTTGTGGCATTGTTTGGATTGTCTTCAGTCCCAGAAAGGATACTTATCACTGCAGAGATAGAAGATGAAGCCATAAACAAAAAGCTACAAAACCTGAACATTTCACTCAAACAGAATAGTTTACTTGAAGAGGCTGCTTCTCCTCCGAAGAGCAGGAAAAAGAAGAAAAAGAAGAAGAAAATCCATCAAGAAGTGGGATCTCAAGAAGGTGAGCTGCAGGATAAAGAGGAACCGTATCCAGACACTGTGAAATCTATTGAGGAATCAAATTCAAGTGTTCAGCCATTCACACCTTCTGCTGAGAACCCAAATATCTCAAAAAGATGGGTTCAGACGAGCCGTCGTTGGAGGCCCAAGCTTGAGAAGCTAGCTAACATGGATGTTAGCAATAAATATAGCCAGGGAAACTTTACTCTTGGACTCAGAGATGAATTTCGTATCGCTAAAGGAAGTGATGGAACAGAAGTTTTTCTTGGTTTGAGGGATGATGGCACAGAGGTGGCTGTGAAACGAATGATTAAATCTAATTACCAAGTCCTCAGAAATGAGGAGGAATTTCTACGACTTCCACAACTTGATAGTCCCTCCATTGTGCGATATGTGGACTTTGCTGAAGATGAAAATTTTGGATATCTTGCTCTTCAGCTTTGTGAGTACACACTGGAGGAATATATCGAAGAGCATTTACCAGATGATAGCACTGAGAGAAGTTTGGTTCTTAAGAAGCTGGTGAAGGAAGTTCTCTGCAGCTTACAGGTTTTACACCATCCACAGACCAAAATACTCCACCGGGACATCAAACCCCAGAATGTTCTGATTGGTAAGAGTTAAACGTGAGTAATTAAAACTATCAGATCTTTTCTCTCCCATTAATTTGAAACTTCTGTTTGTTTTAGACATAAATGGAAAAGCTAGATTGGCTGATTTTGGCATAAGTCGTCGATTGAACCTAAGCCAAACGACTTTACGAACAAGCATTGCTGGAACTAGATGCTGGAAGGCAAAGGAGGCCATAGATGAGGAGGCCACCACTGGGTACAAGAGGAGCTCCGACATTCAGGTGGTACTCTTCTTAGAAGTCAACAATAAGGAAATTACATAATTAAATTATCATTATAAATTCAATTATTGACTTGCACACAATTATAAAAACTATTCATTTAAATTGTATTTGGTGAAAATTCTAAACTTGTATCACTGTAACCTGTTTGAAGGTTGCTGGGATGTTGGTGTACTACATTCTCTCTAGAGGACACCATCCATTTGGTAAAGGTCCATTTTGTGAAGTCAACATTCTACAAGGAAAATACTCTCTGGAACATCTGGATGATGATGTAGCGAAGGATCTCGTCGAGTGGATGATCAATAAAACTCCAAACAACAGGCCAACTGTGGAGCAAACCCTTGCACATCCCTTCTTCTGGACTGATGAAAGGTAGAATATAGAATAAAAAATCAGGAGAGGTTCAGCACTGCTTATAGTACTAAGGCAATTGTGATATTATATTAAATGAAGACGAAATTGGATCTACTGTAGATACTTTTTTATCATCTGAAGAGATTGTGCTGTTTTTGAAATCCTGTCAGGAGAGTGGAGTATTTGAAAAAATTGGGGAACCAGAAAGAGGCCGAGAACTGTCGTAATGTTGATGAGGAGCTCATTCAAGCTATTGAACAATACACCGAGGGAAAAAGCTTTTCTCAATGGAAAACTAAAGTGAGTCTAACTTCAGTACAGAACTATTCATACATATAAATATGTAAATACAAATATGTAAATCAATGAAAATAGTAACTATACACTTAAAGGTGCAGTATGTAGTATTTATGAGGATCTATTGACAAATGCAATATTACATACATAACTACGTTTTCAGTGGTGTATAAAGAGCTTACATAATGGATTGTGTTTGTATTACCTTAGAATGACCCATTTCTATCTACATACACTGCGGGTCCTCTTACAGTGAAATTAACATTTTGCGCCGTCATCTTACGACAGTAGCCCTATCACAAAAAAATGTTCTTCAGAGCACTAGCTGCTCTCTGCTGCCTCAGACAACATCTTTGTCCTGTGTTGGCCAACTTCTTCTCTATGTGCTTCGAAAGGTGGAAGAGGTGTGAACGGTGGGCGGTTACAATTCACAACCTCACCACTAGATGCTGCTAAAATTTACACAGTGCACCTTACAAAACAAATCTGATTTAATGTCTTCAGAGTGTTCCTTTTTTCCTGCTTTAATCTTAGTTTGAAAAATCATTTTACTTTTGTAAATAAATATGTCGTTGTCAGCTGCCATCTGAGCTTGTCCAGAAATTGGATGGTAAGAAGAAAAGCTATCCCGAGAACACACTGGGCCTGCTGCGATTTATACGTAACCTACACGAGCATTAGTGAGTTACATATATCGTGATGTACAGTATTTGTTCAAAAATTTAGTCGTATTGTGTGACCGACCATGTTTTTTTGGTGTCTTTTTTCTCTACATAGTCCAGAGGACGCAGAGAGCATCAACCTGATGGATTCATTCCCTGATCTCTTTGGGAGTGTGTTCAGGTTCACAAAGCAGAGCGGATGGAACTCCAGGGCGAGTCTGAAAAAGTTCTTCAGCTCAGTTCCACAGATTTAATGTTATTTTTAAGTATGTACATTGATTTTTCACCATAAATGTATTTCATGAATAAGTTTAAATAAAGACAGATGGAAAATGAGCTAACATCCATTGTTATTTGAGAAATGAGGCCCTGACAACTGAAAAACACTGACAGATGTCTGTAGTCCATTTTTAATCTGGGTCATTACAGTTCTTGCTTTATCTTGTGTAACCCTAATAGCAGAAATGTATGTGTGAATAAGTTTAAAGGGGGGGTGAAATGCTGTTTCATGCATACTGATCTTTTTACACTGTTAAAGACTTGGAATCCCATACTAAACATAGACAAAGTTTCAAAAGTTAAGGTGGACGTTTGATGGGAGTATTTCTTTGTCAAAAATACTACTTCCGGTTAGTCATAAGTTTCGGCAAGTTTTTTGAGATCATGCGTCCCCTTTGACGTTAATGGGGCCGGAATTTCCTTGTATGGGCCTTACGGACAATTCTACCGGAAGCGCGTGAGAGAGAGAGAGGGAGAGAGCGAAAGTAACAGGCTACGCCCATCAAAGCGCTGGCTCGTAGGCTGCTGGACAGGTGATGTGCACATAACAATGTCACCAAAAAAGTGCGTTTTTGGTTGCCAGACCAAGACAGTCCTGCACAGATTCCCCAAAACCCCCGCGTTAAGGCAACAGTGGATGTAATTTGCTTTTCCGGATCAGCAACTGAGTTGCGCGAATGTTTATATCTGTTCGCTGCATTTCGGTGCCGACTGTTTCATAAACAAGGCCAGCTCGACGCCGGATTTTCCCGATCGCCTAATGCTGAAGGATGGAGCAGTCCAACGTTAGAACCCGCAGGCGGTGAGTGAGACTGCTTCAAATGTCTGTGTTTTTGCTCATCAAGTAGCCCAAACATGATCACGTATAGTTAATTGATCAATGGAGCATGCGATGTGTAGTGCGTGTACATTTGTTTAGCTGGCCACTATATGTGTAACTTTATGTTTGTGTATTGTAAAAGCACTCCAAACAACAATACACAAAGAGTGGTGAAATATGTTGAACTAAATAAGCACGCTTCTTCATTCAAATGTGCTACTATTCCGTGTCTTTCTATGTAAACACTTAACCTGCCGTGCAAAACCAGTCCGCTTACTAACGTCTACACAAACCACGCGTAAACACACAAACACACGTGCACAACTGCACTTCCCACATGTACACCTTCAAAGACAAAAATACGACGATATAATTCAAGTATAAATATGTAAATAACACAAGTCGCTAAGCATATTATATAGTTAGTGTATAACTTGTACCACATAGAGACGTCCTGCTCTAGTCGTTTTTGCTGCTGCTCCTGTTCAACTGGAGCCTCTGGGTCTGATTCCGGATCATAGATGTATGGCTGTATCTGATTAAAAGCCATATTTTTATTTTGAATAAAGTTTTTTTCCCGCTGTTAGGGATGACACAGCTTTACGACGCACTCAACACAATAACAGTGGCGCGCACACGTCATTATTTAGCTCCGCTCACACGATACGCCCCCACCCGCTCGGCTTTTTTCGGAAAGACTCGGAACAGCGCATCTTTCTTATATAATTATAAAAAAAATAAAGACTTTTCGGAGATATGCAGGATGCAATGCTACTCTATAGGTACTCAAGATTGACATGACACTGACTGAAACTGAGATAAATGTTAATAAAACTGACATAATGAAATACTCTAACCTTCACATTACATTATAAAAACCTTTGACACAAAGCCAAGGAAGCAGGAGGAGACAACCTCCTCAAAGTCTAAATCCAATTTAAATGAAAGAACTAAAAACAACCCTACGTGGCTGTGGCAAACAGGCAGTTTTTCTTAATTACAAAAACTTTATTGAGGTAATATTCACTGGGGCAACATTTTGTCCTAAAGCTACCCAGAATGGTCGCATGAATCTCGATGGCAATTGCTTCGATTTATTTATTTTTTTTTGGGGGAATCAAACTTTCAAAAAAAAAATTCAACAAGGCTGCATTTATCAGTTATCACTTTATCATTGTGGGCATTTCTTACAGATCTTAAAATTAAACTGTTGCCACACACCACCTCAAAATTTGTCCTTTTCTAATCATACTGTGAAATATAACACTCTTAATGTTGTTCTGTCCATTTTTTTCTTCATTTAATTTTTGGGTAACACTTTCAATAGTTCACTTTAGACCTTCTACTAACTATAAGTTACTTTGCAACTACATGTCAACTACAAGTCATTAGAGTATTAGTAAACTACACAGATCACTGACAGGTTAATTACACTGATTATCTCTTCATCTCGGCACCTGCTGGTGGGTGGAATATAGTAGGCAGCAAGTGGACATTTTGTCCTGAAACTTGATATGTTAGTTAGAAGCAGGAAAAATGGGCAAGTGTATAGACTTGAGTGAGTTTGACATGGGACAAATTATGATGGCTAAACAATTGGGTCAGAGCATCTTCAAAACTGCAGCTTTTAAAGGGTGTTCCCAGTCTTTCTTTTACATCACGTGGATAGCTGGATGTGTGTGCATCGCTTACCTGGGAACACATGGCACCAGGATGCACTACGGGAAGAAGGCAAGCGGACGGAGGCAGTGTGATGCTGGGCAATGTTCTGCTGGGAAACCTTGGGTCCTGCCATCCATGTGGATGCTACTTTGACACATACCACCTACCTAAGCATTGTTGCAGTATTCCCTGGTGACTGTGGCCTCTTTCAGCAGGATAATGAGCCCTGCCAAAAAGCAAAAATGGTTCAGGGATGGTTTGAGGAGTACATGAGTTTGAGGTGTTGACTTGGCCTCCAAATTCTTCAGATCTCAATCCAATTGAGCATCTGTGGGATAAGCTGAACAAACAAGTCTGATTCATGGAGGCCCTGGCTCGCAACTTACAGGTATTAAAGGATCTGCTGCTAACATCTTGATGCCAGATACCACAACACACCTTCAGGGATTTAGTAAAGTCCATGCCTTGACAGGTCAGTTAGTTTTGGCAGCAAAATAGCGATAAACACAATTGGGAAGGTGGTAATAATCTTATGTCTTATCTGTGTAGGGGAGAGCGGGGCACAACCTAATGCGGGGTAAGTTGTAACACGCATGGTTTAAAACTTTCCACACATGCCAGGATGACGAAACTTTGTGTATATACTAGATGCCATATCAACATTATTTTGAGAAAAAACTGCACCAAAATTAACAAATCTTTGGAAGATATCACTCAACATTTTTTTAACCAAAGCAACAACAAAAAAATTCTTATGTTTATTTTTCATCTCTGTTTTTTGTGTTTATTAAAAATAAGACAAATCTGATATTATTGTAATCTTATATCTGTTATTTAACAGTTGAGATTGTTCTTTAATGCTGATGTAACAGCAGAAGACGTGAGCCACGGTTTAAATTCTAGTTGCACAGGTGGGATGCGTTGCAATGAGCTCCTATTAGAACTATGCTATTATATTCTATACTTTTATGAATTCTTTTGAGAAACACAAGAAAATGGTGAATAATAAAAGAGTCAATGTTCAAAAATTATAAATGATTATTATGTTTTAACTATGTATATAATAATATAATAATAATAATAATATAATTATATAATAATATAATTATATAATAATAATAATGATTAAATGCCATTATTTTATTTAAAAAGTTAATAGTTGTATTTTATTGACAAAATATTTTAATTCATCTTGGATATATATAATTTTTATTATATCAGATAACATTTTAAGCTGTCATTTGGTCATGTTACAATGCCCTATGGGGCATGTTGTCACATTTAATTTCTATTCTTTAGGGTAAATCAAGAAAAATACACTATTTCTGAAACAAAACCACATAATTGTACTAGACGTGTGAAATGAATGTGGAAAAAATAAATACTCTGAACCCCATGGGTTTACACAAACTGAGAAAGTCAAAAAGCATTAGGTTGAGCCCCGCTCAGGTTGCTATGAATTTGACCTTCTCCGTGACATAACATCCTCAGCTACACTGTAAAAAAAAAACACAGAAAAAAATGAGCAAATGCATGGCAGCACAGGGTGCCAAACGTTTTCCATTAATGAAAATAACGGTAAAACCCCATGAACTGAAGTAACATGTTTACACAGCAAAATTAAAAAACAACATTGACCATACAGTACTATAAAATGTTTAAAACATAATCTGAAATAACATATTTTGTCTGTATAATTGCAAATACATACATACACCATTAAATGTAATGGCATTATTTGACTGTAAGTTCACGTAACATGTTTAAACCCTTATTTAATAAAACATGTTTTAACTGTAAATGTAAAAACATGGTGTAGCAGTTGTTTAACTAAACATGATTTGAATGTAGATATAAATGACATGTTGATACCATTACTTAATAAAGCATGTTTTGACTGTAAACTGAAATCATGTTTTAATCATTATTTAACAGAGTTTGACTGTAAATTGAAATAACATGTGTTGACCGTTATTTAAAATAACAAGTGTTGACCATTATTTGAAAAAAAAATAACTGTGATGAACCATAATTTTGAAAGGCATGTACAGCACTTTGATTTTGATTATGGCTTACAGATAATTTTATATGTAGTTCATGAAATGTATGTTATATGTCACACAAAAAGTCATTAGAGAAACTATTTTTTATTTGTCCCTCTTTATTTTCTTCTGTTACAGTAGTTTCCATTGTAAATAACAATAATATTAACAACTTTAAACAGTGCTACAGTACCATCATCTAAACATTGCTTATATGCTTAAAATACAACATTGACAACACAAATTAATTTCAACATTGCATCTTCCACAAGCTACACTTCAAACAGAACAATGGTCTTCAAGTCAATGTTGATGCCTTTAAAAAATGAGAGAAAATGTTATTTGTCATACATCACACATCTATATTCATTATCATGTCTGATCATGTTACTCTTTTTAGATGTTCTTGCGTTTCTTACATACAATTTTTTTTTTACTAAAAATATTTGTTCATTAAATATGTAATGCACTTACAAATTTTATGATGGTCCACGACACCTTACTTCTTCAGACAGTTTAGTGATGTGACCTCACCCACTGAGGACCAGGCCAAGGGTGCACTGCAACAGCAAAAACAACGTAAATACAGTAACACTTGTTGGTTACAATTTTATGTTTAATATTACATGCCAGCATATTTACCCAGTATGATTACCTCCCAATGTCGCAGGAAATTTCCCCTTTTGCTTTTATGGTAGACATTTTTTGGTGTGCATTTCTGCACTGTTTTGACCTTTCTTGTCCCGTCTTCACGCACGCCATTTCAATCATTGCCCTCGGCCCAACGGCATCAGCCAAGAGACAAAGCAGCAGCCTAATTCTGCAGGTGGCACATCATGGCTCCAAAATAGCGTAAAAAGGCCTCACGGAAAAAATCCCTGTGTTTTTGTTTTGGTCGGGAAACATGCTCATTGACATAGCAAATAAGCTAAAACACGGAGCGGAGTTGGGTTCGCTGGATTAATTACAGGCCTCAGTTTGTTTTCAAAAATCAAGAGTGACTTTGTTAAGTAGCTTTGTGTGTAAAAGTGACCGTTCAGACAGCATATTCTGCTGTATGAATGCAATAACAGTGACTACAAAACAATCACAGACCTCGATGTCGAGTGGTGAATGGTAAGTGTTTAAAAAAATCTGTTAACATGTCATCCAATGTATTTTAAACGTTAATTGGCAACAGGTGAATACAATTACAATGGCTAATCACATACGGCTTTAAATCTTATGCTTAATGTTTGATGCAAGTAGCATTACAAAGTGCTAGGTTTCAGAGTTTTGTTGTTGTTGTTTTAGAAGGTTGCTTGCCTTACACAATCATTTAACAACCCTCATATGCAAGGACAACGGATTTCATCTTATGAGGTGTGTTACCTTTAACCA
This sequence comes from Pseudorasbora parva, assembly GCF_024679245.1. NCBI lineage: Eukaryota > Metazoa > Chordata > Actinopteri > Cypriniformes > Gobionidae > Pseudorasbora > Pseudorasbora parva. The sequence goes on along the minus strand of NC_090172.1, from coordinate 11,413,145 downwards.
CATGGATGATGATGTATTCGTGCACATTTTGTGATTGCTCTCTGAAGACAGTTAAGGGATATGTTAGTCATCAAATCTTACACAGACACGAAGCAAATACTCAATTTCTATGTTGTTTCCCAGAATGCAAATGTAAATTCTCAAAATACAATGCTCTCAAAGCTCATGTTTACCGCCATCACAAAAGACCACATACTCATTTTGATGATTCGACGGGCACGTTTGTTTGCAACAATACAGACTGTCTACAACAATTTACAGACATGAAAAATGTCCTCTCTCATCTCAGGTCACATTTATCCAAGGGAGAGGTGGTGTGTTGTCCTTTTGAAAAATGTGACAAAAAGTTCAGCTTAAGATCAAGTTTCACTGCCCATGTTTCACGAAAGCACAGGACTTCGACATTTGCACAGTTGCGGATTATGGATACTTTATCTGAGCAACCTGCTTCAGCATTTTTTGATGTTACTGAGGATGAGGTTGATGAAAGTGAATTCACAGAGTCACTGACGAAATGTAACACAAAGTCATTGTACATGAAAAATCTCTGCCTGTTTTATATGCAGCTACAAGCAAAATACCTGGTGCCATCGTCAACCATTCAGATGATTGTGGAGGAATTCAGTGGATTAAATTATATCTGTCATCAGTACACACAGAAGATGTTCAGGGAAATACTCAAGTCAAAAACGGCCCTCTCACAATCTGATATTGAATCTGTGGTGCAGACTTTGCAAGACCAAGATTTACATTCAGCTTGTAATTCATTACTTTCCACAGAATACCAAAGAAGACAGTATTATCAGAAAAACTTTTCGTATGTGCATCCACAAAGTATGTATCTTGGTCGTGATGAGAACCGAAACCAACGTTATGCACAGTATATTCCATTGAAGAACACTTTAAAAACCATGTTAATGGATCCAGTGGTGTGGGAGCAGTGTACCAAACATCAGCATGTACACTCTTCTGTTTTCTCTGACATCTGTGATGGCTCGGTATTCAAATCCAATGACTTGTTTAAGCAGCCTGAGATTACAATCCAACTTATCTTCTACCAGGATGCCTTTGAGATTGTGAATCCCCTTGGGTCAGCTAAAAAAAGACACAAAATGATTGGAGTGTATTTTACACTTGGCAACTTTGAGCCATTTTACAGATCATGCATTGATAACATTCAGTTATCACTTTTGTGTCATGAGAGAGACTTTAACTATTTTGGTCAAACCAAGATTTTTTCTAAGTTGTTGGCAGATGTCAAAGAACTTGAAGAGCATGGATTTGTGACATCTTCGGGTGACATAGTACGTGCAACAATAGTGGCTATTATAGGTGATAATTTGGGGTCCCACTGCATCGGTGGTTACTCACAGAACTTCAGTACTGCCAAGCATTGCTGTAGGTATTGTTTGGTATCTCGCAGTGAACTTCAGAATGTGTGTGTAGACTTTCCCAATCGCACAGTTGAGTCCTATAAGGCGGCAGTGGAAACTCTAAGGACGACCGAAGAAAATGTTGTAAATGGGTTAAAGTTTGACTCCATTTTCAACTCTCTCAAATATTTTCATGTTGCTCAGCCTGGCCTTCCCCCATGCCTTGGCCATGACTTGTTTGAAGGCGTTGTAGCTATTGATCTTGCCATTTTCTTGGAATCCTTTGTAAAAAGGAAGTGGTTTTCATATACACAGCTGAACAGGAGACTTGCACAATTCAAATATCTGGATTCTGATGCTGGTTCTGCCCCCTCTCAGATATGTGAAAAAGGCAGAAAGTTAGGTGGTCAAGCAGCTGAGAACTGGTGTCTTCTCAGATTTCTTCCTGTCATAATTGGAGACAGAGTAGAGTCACAAGACCCTGTATGGCAACTGACTCTTAAGTTGAAATAACTGGTTGAGCTAGTGTGTGCTCCCAAGATTTCCACTGCACAGATTGCATATCTCAATGTCTTAATACCAGAATATCTGGAAACAAGAAAGGAGCTGTTTCCTGGTGAAAATTTGAAACCAAAACATCATTACATGCTTCACTATACGTCACTCATTTTAAGTCTTGGACCTTTAATTCGTTTATGGTCATTGAGATTTGAAAGCAAACATTCCTACTTCAAAAGAAGTCTGAGAAGAACACAGAACTTCAAAAATGTATGCAAGACATTGTCACACAACCATCAACTTCTTCAAGCATATCTTCACTCACGGTCATTTTTTTCACCAAAGCTTAAAAGTGTTGACTTGTCCACATACTCTCCTCATTTGTACAGTGATGCTGTGTGCAAAGCTGTTGAGACAAGCTTGCTTAATGAACCAGACTTTGTTTCAACACGGGTAGAATACAAGGGTACCCTGTACAGGAAAGGAAACTTAATTTGCCTTAAATGTGAAGAGGAGTATTCTATTTTACAGTTTGGACAGATTGAGCTGATTTTTGTGAAAGATGATGAGATGACTTTCCTTGTGACTCCCCGCCCCTCAGTGTATTTGCATGATTATGGACTTTATGAGATTTTGCCTGCGACAAAGGAATTAATTTGTATAAATGCTGAGGACTGTCTGGATTATTATCCATTAAATGAGTACAGTTTTATGGGACTGAAGGTCATTACTCTGAAGCACAGCGTTGTTCATCTGTAAAAAGGATAAACTGTCCTCTCCCAACAGAAATGGATGCATTGTTGACTTTTATTGAGACTGTGTTCCCAAACCCTTTAACTTCAAAGTTAGCCATAGAGGGTTTGAACAGCCTAGGTGTGGAGACCATAGATGACCTACAGTTTTTGAAAGATGATGATCTAGGTGGCTTTCTGAGACCGATTGAAGCAAGAAAACTAATAGCCCAAATCCCAAGTAAGTTTTCAAATCAATGGTTTTACACTAGATACATATACACTAGTCAACATTTGAAGGGGATCAAAAAGTTAAGTTCACACGAACGGGTTTGGAATTGGTTTCAAGACAACTATTATTAAAGGTTTGATCCACTTTAAATGTTGACTTGTGTACATGCATACAATTAGATGAACTGTAAAAACAACACCCCAGTCCCTTTCATTCTGTACTTTGTTTGCTGTACTCTTTACTTGTATTACAGTGTGTCAGTGTGTTTCTTGTTTCTGCAGTGTTTTTAATGCAGTTTTTTTGTTTATGCTATGTAGATATTGCTTCCACTCTGCAAAACACTGCCAATGATTTGTCTGCTGAATATACTTCTGATGCATCAGGTTCACCTGCTCCTGGATGCTCAATTTCACCATCCAGCTCTTCAAGTGGAAGACGTGAGTAAAACGCTGATACAACATTAAACAATCCACAAACATTTTGAAAGCAAAACATGTAATTTGTCAATTCTTGTAATTCATATACAGAGAATTAGCCATGTGAGCATACCCAGCCTTTAGCATGCCTGGCAAACAAATTGTGCCACACGTGCAGTTCACAGAGCATTATATGTATACGTACAAACCTGATTCCAAAAAAGTTGGGACACTAGAAATTGTGAGTAAAAAAATGAATGGAATAACTTACAAATCTCATAAGCTTATATTTTATTCACAATAGATTATAGATAACATATCAAATGTTGAAAGTGAGACATTTTGAAATGTCAAGCCAAATATTGGCTCATTTTGGATTTCATGAGATCTACACATTCCAAAAAAGTTGGGACCCAATAAGAGGCCAGAAAAGTTAAATGTACATACTTATTGCTTATTGCTACCTGTCCCAACTTTTATGGAATCAGGTTTGTATATGTATACTGTATGTGTATATGTATACAAATCTGCAGATTTAGTGTACACTAGTCAACATTTGAAGAGTTTTTGGGTATTGGTTTTAAGACAACTATTATGAAAGGTTTTGATCCTCTTAATTTTTACTAGAGTAGTTTGATGGTACAAATCAAACTGTAATGGCACGGGGCCTCAAAGCATTGATTTTTGAAATTGCATACATTGTGCAATTACATTGTGATCTGTACATGTGCCACTGTGGTGATTACCTGGTGCAAGAATGGCCAAACCATCTCCAGTTGAGTGTGAAGACTGCTGTTTATTGTTCAGAGCAACTACAGGGCCACAGTGCAGCAGATCACCAGCAACATGTTAAATGTGCCCATTTCATGCTAGTAATTTGTTGCACTGTGGTCCTGCGGTCCCTGTGAAAAATGCACAACAGTCTCCCCTCTGACAATAATGCACTGCGAACATAAAACAAGTCTGGGCACCACTTTGAATGCATACTCTATATAGTGGCACATGAACAACCCACCAAGCCCCATGCCATCTCTGTTTGTCTGTTATTAAACTTCAATAAATCTGCTTTGGAATAGGCAATCCCCCCCCCCCCCCCCCCAAAAAAAAAAAAGTACAGCTGCATGAAGTGTTCATCCTGTAACCTGTGGACATTGGCTTATCTTCTAGGTGACAGTAGCTGTGAAACTTCATTTTATGACCATGACTGGCATTATAGTTTTGATGTTCCATGGCAAAAAATGCCAGCAAGTTTCATGGAAAAGTTGCAAAATGGTGAAAGGCCAAGTTGCTCTGAGAGAAGACAGTTGGTCCGCATTGTTGCTTCTGAGATCCTGGAAGTCAGCAAATGTCCAGCAAAAAAACATGTATCAGAAATAGCCCGACAAATGGTGATTGCATACCCAAAATCTTTCAGAGATGAGATTAATTCCCAGGTTGTAGGAAGTGGATATGATTCTCTCCTCAAACAACTGGTGTGTAGAATTGACAATTTTAAAAGATCAAATGCCATTAGTACACCACTTTGTGGTACTCAAGAAGTATCAACAAAGAAACGAAAATTGTTATATGGTTGTATAAATTCTGATCCACAACTGCTAGTTGGAGAAACATCTGAATTGCAACAGGAAAAGAAAGAGAAGTTGCTAGTAATGTTTCAAAATAATGAAAGTGATGTAAAGACAATCTATGACTTAATGACTTCTACTTACACCTATCAAAGAAACAACATCCAATCTGGAAAGGAAACCAAAGATTTACTTGATGAATGGCCATATCTTTTTCAGCCAGCAGGAATGAAAGCACACTTTAAAGAGCTCACTGGCATTGACATAAACAACTGCTTTGAAGAATCTGCTTCCAGTAAGTTCAGAAGAATATTGGAGTACTTTCAATTTCAATGCACAGAAAGAGCAAGCAGAGCAGGGAGAATCCTCACAAAGTATGGAGCTGGAGGGGATCATGTTTGTGGGGCAGTGATGTTGCTGCTAACCCATTTCAAAAATGACCAAGACCACTTTCTTGTGATGGTAGAAGACACCTCTGTTCCAAGTGATATATGCTCAGAACAGCTTCCAGCAACACCATGTATAGTAGTGTGTGGTGGGTATTATTTACTATGATCTTGCAGCACATTAATTCCTGGTTTCATGTGACCAGAACTCACATTGTGTTAAATATTATGTCTTACTGATTTTGTGTTTGTTCAAAGGAGAGAACCCACTGACAGCCAGTGTGTACATGGTAGCAGTAGACCAGATGATTGTAAATGACCATCTCTTGAGTTTTACAGAAGCCCTGTATCTGATGTTCTTTCTTTACTATATATTGAACATCAGTTACCCTGTAGAACTGGGAGCCACACTAGAATTCTTGCAAAGGTAATTCATAGACTGCATTCCTTTGGCTAAAGAAGCATACAACAATTATTTAAAGATATTGTTTGTGTTGTGTTTTAAAGGTGCATTTTTAGGATAAATCCTCATAAAGGTTCCAAGGTGGAAAAGAGAGAGAAAAAGAGAGCGTACTCTGTCAACCCCAGAGTATTGAGTCTGACGTCAAAAATTGCTGCATTTGACTGGGGAGAGTAACAGGTATAGAAGCTCTGTTGTCTGTTGTGCACTAAAGGACAATAATTTTTATAATTAATTCCAATAAATGTGATGTAATTATCTGTGGCCAAAACTGAGAGTATTAGGTTATGGCTTGTTGATGTTTCTGCTCTTCTTTTGGTTTGGGTTTTAATTATAACTGTTTGTGTTCCCACAGATGTGGTCTTTCAGAAGATTAACATTTCGCTGAAGAACAGGACTTCTCTTTGTAACCGACTCTTTGTAAATCAGTGCAGTGCTTTGTTCATTTGCATTACTTTGTGATGTGATAAACTTCAAAATTATCAGAGTCCAGGGGCCTGTACCATGATGGTAGTTTAACAAACTCAGGGTTAAAGGATTAGTTTCGAGTTGACAAAACCAAACCATTGTATTAAGGCTTTGTTGGTCCCATGATGCTGATCATCAGCTTTCTTTGTCAACTCAGGCTTTGATCCTGACTTCAGGAGTTTAGCTGTGACATCAGCAGTGAACAGCCAATCACACGCTGTGGATCAGCGAAACTGAGATTCATTTCTCTCTTCTGCAGATTATTACATGATTGAAAAATATTAAGAATTAAAAAAAAAAATTACACAGCAAGAAGAAAAGAGCTGTCTATGAAAGAGGACAACTAAAGAAACAATATTATATGTCAATACAAGTTAGTTTAGTTGATAAAGAAAATTGAACATTTAAGCTCAGTAAACTTCTTTTTTTAAATAGCTTTATTTATTGATTTTAATCATATTTGTATGACTTTATGTAGGCTATTTATATTAATTTTAACAAAGTGCCTATTAATGATTGATTAACTAAAATGATAAATGTGTAATTAAGTAAGGGTATAATAATTACATAAATTATATCTAAATCATTAAAAATTATTATTTTTATAAATAAGCATGGGTAAAAGCCAGACGCTTTAGTCTTTAAAAACATTTGCTATGTAGTGACCTTTAATTTGAAGTAGAAACAGGGGGAGTGACTTTATTGCATCAGAGGTGTGTCAATTTACTCACAGCTGATTGGCCCAATTTCAGATTGAGTTCTCTTATCCAGAACATAACCTGCCCTGGAGCAGGTTAGCCGTGGAGTGTAAGTTACTATGGCGATGAACACAGCTAAAAGCCAAACCACTTTAATGGTACCTAAAACCCAGGATTAGCACAAACTAAGCTTAAACTTATCTGGATAACCTGCTAAACCAGCTTCATGGTACAGGCCCCAGGCCCAGTGTTGTTGTTTTTTTTTTTTTTTTTTTTTTTAATTGAACACATTTGTGTTCTGAAACATGCTTTATCCATTTTCCCCATGTGACATGGATTATCAGAATCCAGGTTGACTTTTTTTTTTATTATTGAACAAATTTGTGTTCTAAAACATGAGTTTGCTGGGAAGTGTTTTTCCATTGTTTGATCTTGAAGGTCTGCTATATAATAAAAAGCTGAAGTTGTTTACACACAGTAAATTTGAAATCCGGAAATCAACACCAATAGAGTTAATTTCAACACTTTAAAAGTGTATATATGGGAACCACCCGCAAAGTGTTAATTCAACACTTTTAAAAGTGTTGCCTCTCACAACACCCAACTCGGTGTTACAATAAACTCTAATAGAGTAAAATATTAACACCAATGCAGATAACAACAACACTGTTACAGAGTTAAGTGCAGCTTTGTAGAAAACACTGGCAGAGTTAAAATTCTACACTGTTCTGGTGTTGACCTAACACTTCAGAAAAATGGAAATCAGTCTATATATATATATATATATATATATATATATATATATATATATATATATACACATACATGCATACACACACACACACACACACACGCTGTTCATTGTAAAGTAAAAAATAAAGAATGCAAAAAGTTGTTTTAAACTAGTTCTTTATTTACAAGCAAGTCCATTTACATCACAGAAGGTTAACTTTTAAAATAAATGATGAAGGCATAATATATGCATTTCTTTCATAAGCTATTAAAGCTGCTTATAAGTGTGTAATACTTCAAGTCCTGCATGCCAGTGAATATATGTCCTGTGTCAGTGAAGTTGGTTCAGTACCTTCAACTTTGCAACAGAACAGCAGTACTTGAGTCAACACAACATTCAGCAGATGAAAAAACAGTCACAGGATATCTGTGGATCAGTTGTGTCCAGTTGCTAACAGTGCAGTTCAGTTGTGGTTTCATATGCAGAACAGGAAAAGCTGTGTAGATCCAACTCTCTGGAATCCTGGTTCCCTAAACAACACAATACCAGACCAATTACAATTAATTCTAGTTGTATTTTATAAATACAGTAAGTTTATGGTGCAAAAAGTTCAATCATCTTGGACTTTGGTGACTCAACCAATAAACTATTTTGGTTAGAATTGACTGATTTCCAAGTACATTAAAGGCTTACTTCACCCAAGTTACTTCTGTTATTAAATTACTGACCCTCATGTTGTTCTTAACCCGTAGGACTTTTTTTTCATCTTTTTTTTCCATATTTTTAATAATATCTAAGAAATTTCTGTCCTTTCATTTACAGGCTATTCAGCCTCCACTTCCAAAGCCTAGAAAGGTACAAAGGAAATCATAAGTGATCTATGTGACTCCATGGGTTTAACCTCATTTTTATGAAACAAGTGCTTTATTTGCTCAAAAAATCTCAACCCCATTTATAATATATATATATATATATATATATATATATAAATATATTTTGCAAACACGGCATTTGCATAGTTTAATGAAAATGTATGTTAAAACACTGGAGTTGCATGGAGTACTTTAATGATGTACCTTTATATATTTCTGTGGCTTGAAAGTGGTAGTTGCATGGACTGTCTATGATTCAAAATGCGCCGAGGCTTAATGAAGCGGTGTTTTGAAATCTGCCATGCCGTTATTTAGTTTTTTTTACGCACAAAAACTATTCTCGTCACCTCAGAAAATGATTGTAGAGCCACTGTAGTGAGATGGGCTTTGTAACGACATCTTTAGTGCCTTTATGGGTCTTGAGAGAGGAAATGATATAGGTGTCAATGAAGGCCTTTCTGAGCCATCGGATTTCAACACTAATATCTTCATCTGTGTTCTGAAGATGAACGGAGGTCTTACGGGTGTCCAACGACATAAGGGTGAGTAAATGATGACAGAATTTTCATTTTTGGGTGAACTAACCCTTAAGAAATCTCACTTACTAGTCATCTGCTGGAATGATTTTTGTTCCCTTCTTCCTGACTTTGTGATGTTGGGGGCAGGTGATTTCCCAATCTGTTGAGTCTAAAATCAAACAGAAAATATATACCTGTCAAATCATGAAAACAATTAGTTTGACTCAATTCTATTAGCCAAATACCAACAAATGTGATGTTTGTGGCCATGATTCTCTCATGTTATATGTTAAATCGTACCATCTCCAGACAGGTTCTAGTCTGTACAGCCTTCAAACACCAAGCCAGGTACCCTTTACTTGCTGCATCATAGAAATTCTCCTAAAAACACAAACAGCAAAAACAATACATTTAAACATGAAGGCATATCCAAACGTTAACCAAAAGTTAGTGATAATTAGCCTACATTTTGCATAAATATTTAGTCTGAAAGAATGACTTACCCATTCTAAAAGTATTGGTCCTCCAATAATAGTGACACTTTCAAGGGTATTGGTCTGCAGTTTGTGGAGTTGTTCTTCTGTTTTTCAGTCATATGGTAGGTGTGCTGGCAACGAGCAAAATATAGTTTGAGGATGAAGAAATACTTTAAACAGTCTTAAAGTATACACGTTTCATTAGTTTTAAACACAGACTTTAGTGCATCTATCCATTATAAAAGTGCATCTATCCATCATAAAAGTGCATCTATCATCATAAAAGTGCATCTATCATCATAAAAGTGCATCCTATCCATCATAAAAGTGCATCTATCATCATAAAAGTGCATCTATCCATCATAAAAGTGCATCTATCCATCATAAAAGTGCATCTATCATCATAAAAGTGCATCTATCATCATAAAAGTGCATCCTATCCATCATAAAAGTGCATCCTATCCATCATAAAAGTGCATCTATCATCATAAAAGTGCATCTATCCATCATAAAAGTGCATCTATCATCATAAAAGTGCATCTATCCATCATAAAAGTGCATCTATCATCATAAGTGCAGGTATCCATTATAAAAGTGCATCTATCATCATAAAAGTGCATCTATCATCATAAGTGCAGGTATTCATTATAAAAGTGCATCTATCATCATAAAAGTGCATCTATCTATCATCATAAAAGTGCATCTATCATCATAAAAGTGCATCTATCATCATAAGTGCAGGTATTCATTATAAAAGTGCATCTATCCATTATAAAAGTGCATCCTATCCATCATAAAAGTGCATCCTATCCATCATAAAAGTGCATCTATCATCATAAAAGTGCATCTATCCATCATAAAAGTGCATCCTATCCATCATAAAAGTGCATCTATCATCATAAAAGTGCATCTATCTATCATCATAAAAGTGCATCTATCTATCATCATAAAAGTGCATCCATCATCATAAAAGTGCATCTATCATCATAAGTGCAGGTATCCATTATAAAAGTGCATTTATCATCATAAGTGCAGGTATCCATTATAAAAGTGCATTTATCATCATAAAAGTGTATCACCATAGACATTGATCTTTTTCTTTCTCACACTGTTGATCTCTAGTGTATAAGATCCAGCATCGATGGAGGGATGCATGCACGTTTTGCCTTAGTTGTCCTTTATTGTAAATAAATATTATTGATCAATATCTGTGCTTAAAGATATTTACCAATAATCTGCCAAGAAAAGCACTACAGTTTTCTATACCTTAAACATACCTTTTTGCTGCAGAACAGAAAGCATGGTCATCTGTCAGCCTTGGTTTCAGTCCAGGGGGGTGGTCAAAAATCAATGTTGATGCAGCTGATGAACATGATGCTTCTTAAGACAGAGACAGGTCAAAAGCAAATTAGGTCAACATTTTTAGAAGTTCATAAAACAATCCTGCCTAAAACTTTGTCACTTGATTTCGCAAAAAAATAGCTTTCCTTTGTTAGTAATATGAGTCTTTGAATCTGGAATTCTACCCAATAAAAATCATACACAAAGATTAAGTAGTGCAATAAGATTACAGTTCGGTGAATGAACTATAACGGGGAAGAGAAAGCATGTTAGAAACCCCCGTTTGATGCTGCTTCACCAGTGAGGCCAGTGATTTTTCCAAGACATAAATACATAATTATACAGCAATTATACAGATTATTATATGTGTAGAACACTTACTTTAGGTGTTTTCTCTGTTAAAAGCACACTCCGTGTCTCAACTGCGTCACAAGCCTAGTCTGTAAGAAAGGTTTAGGCGCGTTTTAAAAGCGTTAGATATCGTTAAACGACGTCATTAAAAAAACACGTTGCAAATTAGGCTAAACACTTACTTTCGTCGTTTCCCTCATAACGTGCAAGCGGCGTGCACCCGCCTCCTCGTCGTCAGTTCCATGTCACCACTCACGAGTCAAAGAAAATGCCGCATGTGAGAAAGGTTGTTTCGTTTAAGCGTGCAGAGCATTTAAATATCGCGTTAAATAAACATTTTATAAAATACATATTGTAAATGAGCTAAAACACTTACTTATGGCGTTTCCCTGTGAAAAAGCACCCGCCTGGTCTGCTCCGTCCGAATCACGTCAACGAAAATGCCTCTATGAGAGCTGTTTAACCGTGCACAGCACATAACTAGTTATAAAACAATATAATGCTATAAAATGGATACGTAAATGAGATGGAACCAAAGGATGAAACACGCAATATCAGCGTTTCCCCTCATTGATGTTACGCATCGCGAGGCAAAGAAAATGGCGTCTGTGAGAAAAAGTTCGAGGCTTGAGCTTGTTCCGCTGCCGAAATGTCCCGGATGTGACTATACTCTCTGTCAGTGTTATTGATATTTAACTCTGAATATGTTCACCTGCCAGAGAGTGCGGTTTACACTAGCAGTGTTAATTCAACACCAGAAAATTAACTCTTTACTCTAAGAGTCCTTAACACCAAGATTTTGACACTGGAGATTTTGCTGTGCAGCAATACTCTGGCTGCCATAATTTATTTTACATATAACATTTTACAAAAAAATTGTTTCAAGTGTATTTTAATTTGTTTTTTTAGCATTACTTCTGTTACACAGTATACAAAGATGTCCCTGTACATTTGGTTTAAATGGGGGTGCACGCCGAAGAAGTTTGAGAACCACTGGCTTATAGATTTGGCTTTTTTGTGATTTAAAAATAGCCATTTATTTGCAATGAAAATTTACAAAATGTTTGAAAAGTGGAAATAAAGTGCTTTATTAAGAGAAGAGTGTTTATTAAAAATAAAGTATTTATTGGGTTGGCTTAGGTGTCGGTGTAGAAGGGCTTTTATTCTCACATCAAGGTAGCAACATTTTTAATAAATATAATAATTTTCACTCTAATAATTATTGGATCCTGTTAATCTACAAAAATGATAAGGTGCAACTATTTGCCAATATAGATAGCATCTAGTATTTACACTTATTGAAAATTTGATAATTTTTTTAATGAAAATGATTTACACCTAATGTAAATAGCATTATGTAAAAATGCTGATATTGACACTGAGAAAAAATAAATAAATATATATATATATAATTTTTTTCTTAGTGTAAATAGCATCTACAGCTGGTTATTTCAGATTTTGATATGGAAATCATGACAAAGCTTACCTTAACAATTAATGGTTTTCCAGAAGTGGTGTAACAAGTGGGTTGGACAGGAGTGTGTGTTTGGATGAGGATACCAATAATTGAATCACATACTCGAAATATGACCTCTTTAACCGCAACACACCAGCCGTGAGACTCGAACCGGCAACTCTTGGGTTACAAGCCCGACTCTCTAACCACTAAGCTACAACTGTGCCCCTGTAGTGATAAAATGCTCTAACAGCCACAAGAGAAAACTGATGCCTTTCGCCACTAACCACAGCGGCAAAAAACAAAACAAAATATGATTTTATAAACAACATAGTCCAGCGCCAGATCGCCTCTTTTATAAACGAACGGTAGGCCTATGTATGACATGTATAAAAATATTAGGCTAAACACTGACTATAAATCAAGGAAACAACATAATAGCAACATTGTGTCGGATCACCAATGAAGTTTAGAAAATATGTCTAATGTCTTCAGTGGCACAGGCACTAGTGTGGAAGCCTGGTTTATTTGATGCTTTTTTCAAAGTCCTTGGTTCGAATCTGTATTATATACATTTTCGATGTTATCACAAATCACATCGAAAAGGCATTTATTTTCAACAAAAATAAAGTAGAAATAAAGTGTCTAATGTACGGAAGCGTACTAATGAGTGTTTAATAAAACACTTTAGACTGTATGCTGTTAATGTACACAATTACCCAGATGCGAAGAGAATCTGCCAAAATTTAGAATATAGCATCTAAGTATTATTTAAACTTATTGCAAACTATCGCGACATTTACATGATGTAAATAAAAATAGAGTAAATAAAGGGGCGGCAGTGGCTCAGTGGTTCATGTAGGTTGTCTACAAACCAGAAGGTTGGTGGTTCGATCCCCGGTTCCACCTGACCAAGTGTCCATGAGCAAGACACCTAACCCCAGCTGCTCCCTGACGAGCTGATGTTGCCTTACATGGCTGACATCGCCGTCGGTGTATGAATGGGTGAATGTGAGGCAAAAATGTAAAGCGCTATATAAATGCAGTCCATTTACCATAAAATTATATATAATTTTAAATAAATACTTTATTTCCAATTAATACTTTATTTTTAATAAACACTCTTCTCTTTATATATATATATATATATATATATATATATATATATATATATATATATATATATATATATATATATATATATATTTGTGTAAATCACAACTGTTGCTTTTTGCATAGTAGTGCATAGTAACTGCCTAATTCACCTGGAAAAAATGTAGGCTATATTTGGTGTTAATGTATGCATTTTTAGTGGTATTTCACTGTTCTGATGAAAATGTGATATGACTGTGAAATTCTACGGGTTTTCTCTGTAAAACTAAACATTTTTCAACTCTGACCAAAAAATATACAGGAATGTTTTTTTAAGGACATTTCAGAATAACAATAGACAACAATTACTGTTATTTAAAAGAAAATGTCATTATTTTGCAGTAACAAATTTAATTAGTTAAAACACTGGGAAAATGTACATTAGATGTCAAAGTTAGCATTTTTCTGGAATTTCACAGTTCTGATCAAAATGTCATAATACTGTTAAATTCTACAGTTTTTTTTCTGTAAAAATACATTTATTTTTAACAGTGTATAATCACGACACTAAAGAGACATTTTGCTGTGCATGGCTCACCTCACACACTCATTTCTGATAACGCTAGACAGTACACGAGTCAGCGATTCAGAGACTTCGCCAAACAGTGGGACATCATCCATCTACCAGTAGTCCAGAGTTCCCACAGTCGAATGGACTGGCAGAAAGAGCGGTTCGCAGCGCAAAACAGCTGATGGAGAAATCTTACAGAGATGGCATGGACGTGTTTCTTAACCTCCTGAACCTGATAAACATTCCCAGAGACCCGACTTTGGGCTCCCCTGCGCAATGCCTGTTGTCACGACAGACACAGCGAGCCATTCCTGTTCATTTTAGACTTTTGGTGCCAGGCACAAAACTTGCCCTTGCACGGCTTTGTAATAAGAGGATGACCCAAAAGTGATACTACGACACATCAAGTCACCTACTGCAGCCATTGGTAGAGGGACAAATTGTAAGAATGCAAACCCCCAAAGGATACGAGAACCTCGGCACAGTAAAAGAGTCACAAAGAGCCTCGCTCACACACCGTACAATGCAATGGGAGAACATACAGGAGGAACACATTCTTCCTGTTGCAGAGCCCCCTCCATCACAGCTCACCCCCCAGAACATTGACTCTCAAAGCACCACATATAAAAGGACTTTGCTCCCCACACACCACCACAGATACACCTTCCACAACACAGAATCCACACCAACTGACATTCCAAAGCACACAATACAGTCTGCTAAGGTCAGTAATGCACCTTACAGAACACGTTTAGGCCGCGTTTTCAAGCCGAATCCAAGGTACGAACAGTGAGCTGATTCAGATTTCAACTATTAATATTGGCTTATACAAACTCAATGAAGAACAACTCTTACTTGATCACATAATGTCCTTATTCATATCAGTTTTAGCTTAATCTGAAATGCAAACAATTTTAATTTTGTAAATCATGATTTGCATTCTCATTTGTTGAATGTAGGCAAATGTTTTTGAATACTGCTGTAAATAAATGCGAACACTGAATATCAGTTGATTATTATTCATACATTTGTGTAAATGTATGCTGTTTATAGGCTATATCACTCTAGGTTGTTGACAATTGTTCGGGCAAAATTTCCGAGCCCGGAGCCCTCCCCGGACAGCACGCCATAGGCATAATCTTTACTCTACTCGTGAAAGTGACTGAATTATCATAAACATTACTGGGTCAAGACAAATGGATTGAATTGGCCAGGCATTCATTTTGATTACATGCTATGTTCAAAAGCTTTTTTTCCCCTTCTTTTTTAACCATCTGCTTCATTTGGTTTACAGTGGATAAAGATTGCAGTTGCAGTGTTGAGCAATCTTTAGCATTACTTAATGGTGTTATTTAGGCTAATTCATATTGAACTGGGCGTGCTGTACCATCGATTGTGTATTATAGACTTACAGCAAGTTACCAAACACAATTCAGTGGTTAATTCCTTACACAATCATTTCTTTAAAATGGGGCGTGAGGTGAATTACGCCTAGAGTGTATGAACGAGGAACATAGGCTACGCACTTACCTTTTTAATCGGTTAGGCTACAATCCATAGTCCTTATCTCTTCTAAATAAATAGGCCTAGTTTTTGCGATTTCTAGGAATAACGCAGGTAATTATAACCATTTAACATGACATTTAAACGCTGTACTTTTAACATCTAACCAGACTGTTTTGTTGAGCATTTAGCAATTTCATATTATTGTCAGTTTCCATTTTTCATTTTTAACATTTCTTGAGGGGTGAAATGTTCTTCTCTTTCTCTTCTATTTCTGCGATACGCATTTGATCATGGGCTAAAAAACAATACAAATTAGTTTAGACACTTCATTAATATGAGGTTATTTTGTTAAGTGAGGATCCATCACCGACAGTAGCCTAGTCTTTATTTATTCTGTTCTCCGATAACGTTGGTCCGGCCATTCCCGATCGAGTTTAATTTTGATGAAAACAAAAAGCGTGTTTAACAAATTTCCCCCATAATGGACATTTATTTTACACATTTTGCATTTTATTTTTTGTTCTTTGTCCTCCTGTATTTATTATTATTATTATTATTATTATTGGCCTATTATTATTGTTATTATTGGCCTATTATTATTATTATTATTATTATTATTATTATTATTATTATTATTATTATTATTATTATTATTATTATTATTATAGGCTACAAGCAGCCTAAATCTACTTAGGATTCAGAGTAGCCTATTAATTTTCCCCCAAATTAATTTCACACATCTGGTACAAATGTGTTGACTTGTTTCATTAGCCTAATAGTAGGCTATATTTAAAAAAAATAAAATATAGATTTTTTTCTTGATATTTTCCATTGGCGGTCAGAACGGAAAGGCGCCCAGGAAATACAAGCATATTCAATGCATTTGAAACGAGACCACAAGTTCACTTCACAGAATATTTCCTATTTGTACATGCACAACGTGTGACGCTTAAAATACGACGCATATTCAAAGATCTAAATAGACCACAGTAGAACATTGTGTCGCCTCGCGTCACTTCACGTTATGACCGTCACAGCATCCCTGAGAATAATGGGTTTTGTGTGGTCTTATTATTAATCACACGTCTTAGGCTAAGTTATCAACTGGAAATATTCAAAATTAGATAAATCAAATGTAGCCTCTACCCATGGAAACGGAGTCCCTTTTATTAGATCTTTTGAAGTTGTTGTTCATGTTTGTTAGCACAGATCATTTTACAAAGGCAGCAATGGAACTCAATATTTGGGTCATTCCTGGATTCATAGTCTATATTGGGAAGAAAAGTATGCCTACAACATTTATTGATGAATAGAATATGTCTTGATTATTAAGAACAGGTACATTTTGTACCTTGCCAATATATGGTAAATAATAAAATAAAAAAATGTGTTCAGGCTACTTTAGACTATATGCTGTTAATGTTCTTCACCTTTCAAAATAAGACATACATAGGCAAAACATTTAACGTTGCTGTCAAATTATTATTTGACAATTATTTGCCTAACAGGGTGGAAACAGTATAACAGGAGTATCCAGTATAAAAGGAGTGTCCAGTTCCACCCTGGAGTATAACATTGTGGAACACCATAACAGTTGATGAGCAATTCTGTCATTGTCCTGAATCTATCTATCTATCTATCTATCTATCTATCTATCTATCTATCTATCTATCTATCTATCTATCTATCTATCTATCTGTCTGTCTGTCTGTCTGTCTGTCTGTCTGTCTGTCTGTCTGTCTGTCTGTCTGTCTGTCTGTCTGTCTGTCTGTCTGTCTGTCTGTCTACCTACCTACCTACCTACCTACCTACCTACCTACCTACCTACCTACCTACCTACCTACCTACCTACCTACCTACCTACCTACCTACCTACCTACCTACCTATCTATCTATCTATCTATCTATCTATCTATCTATCTATCTATCTATCTATCTATCTATCTATCTATCTATCTATCTATCTATCTATCTATCTATCTATCTATCTATCTATACATATATATAGTACAGGCCAAAAGTTTGGACACATTACTATTTGTAATGTTTTTGAAAGAAGTTTCTTCTGCTCATCAAGCCTATACATTTATTTGATCAAAAATACTTTTAATATTGTGATATATTATTACAATTTAAAATATTTGGTTTTCAATTTATTATACTTTAAATTATCATTTATTTCTGTGATGCAAAGCTGAATTTTCAGGATCATTACTCCAGTCTTCAGTGTCACATGATCCTTCAGAAATCATTCTAATATTCTGATTTATTATGAGTGTTGGTAACAGTTCTGCTGCCTAATATATTTGATGAATAAAAGGTTCAAAAGAACTGCATTTATTTACAATAAAAACATTTTCAAATAATATAAATCTCCTTTACTATTTAAGCTCATCCTAGCAATTTAACACATCCTTGCTGAATAAAATTATTGATTTATTTAAAAAAAAGAAGGTAAAAAACAACTGACCCCAAACTCACCAGTAGTGTATATTGTTGTTACAAAAGATTTCTATTTTTAACACATTTGCTTCTTTTTTTTTATTCATCAAATTATTATAAAAAAGTATCACAGGTTATGAAAAAATATTAAGCAGCAGGACTGTTTCCAACTTTGAAAATTAATCATCATATTAGAATGATTTCTGAAGGATCATGTGACACTAAACACTGGAGGAATGATACTGAAAATTCAGCTTTGCATCACAGAAATAAACAATCATTTAAAGTATGATACATTGAAAACCAATTATTTTAAAATGTAATAATATATCACAATATTAATTTTTTTTCCCTGTATTTTTGATCAAATAAATGCAGGCTTGATAAGCAGAAGAAACTTCTTTCAAAAACGTTAAAAAATAGTAATGTGTCCAAACTTTTGAACGCCCTGCTATTTTGCAAGTTCACCCACTTAAAAATCATGGAGGGGTCTGAAATTGTTATCGTATGTGCATGGCCACTGTGAGAAGCATAATCTAAAAAAAAAAAAAACAGAAATCACTGGGAAAACTGGTAAATCCGTGGGAAAGCACAACCTAGTCGTCAGGTTGGTGTATTGGTGCCTCAGAGGTGCGAGGAGACTAAATCCTCCTCGTCCAAACTTGATACCCTCTTGGGACTTGGCTCTAGTGCTCAGAGCACTTCAGAGCCCTCCCTTCGAGCCTTTGGAGTCTATAGAGCTAAAAATTCTGTCAATAAAGACAGTGCTCCTGACACCATTGGCCTCCATCAAGAGGGTAGGGGACCTGCATGCACTTTCGGTCACCAAATCGTACCAAGAATTTGGGCCTGGTAACTCTCACGTTTTCCTGATACCCCGGTCCGGATACGTGCCCAAGGTTCCTACCACTCCCTTCCGGGATCAGGTAGTGAGCCTGCAAGCGCTGCCTTCTGCGGAGGCAGACCCAGCCCTGGTTTGTTATGTCCTTTCCGCGCTCTTTGTGCTTACGTTGACCAGACTCAAAGCTTTCGGACCTCAGAGCAACTCTTCGTCTGTTATGGAGGCCAGAGTTAGAGAAAGGCTGTTTCCAAGCAGAGGTTAGCCCACTGGATAGTGGATGCTATCGCCTTGGCTTACAGGTCCCAAGACGTGCCTTGCCCATTTGGGTTGCGAGCACACTCAACAAGGAGAGTGGATTCCTCCTGGGTGCTAGCTTAAGGCGCCTCGCTGACGGACATATGTAGAGCTGCAGGCTGGGCGACACCTAACACGTTCGCGAGATTCTATAGCCTCTGTGTAGAGCCGGTATCTTCCCGCATTCTCGCCCCTAGTGGCCAGTAGCGCTAAGTGCCCATTCTAAGTCTCGGCTTGCAACGCCACTCCCGCCCTCTGGGCCGGATACGTGTGTCTATTGTCTCCAGTTGTGTCAGACGTTGCGGACCATCTGACGCTAGGCCTGCACCCGTATGCTTGTGAAATGATGATGTAGGCTGGGTTCCATATGTAGTGTTTCCCTCATGGCAACCCCATATGTGTATTCTTCCACAGTACCGGCTACCCTACCCGGCTAGCCCCATGTCTTTCCCGCTCTGTCGTCTCTGAGCGTGTTCTTTCCACCCCTAGAATCAGATTGGAACCACCCCAGAGACTGCCATATGTTGCACTACCTTGCCAGGTTAGTCCTTATGTGTATTCCGCCACCAAGCCTTCCCTGAAGGACGTGGCTCTGCAGCGTACCATCTTCCGAGATGGGCACGCTTTCCCAGCCTTCCAGTAGTCACACTGCAAGTGTGGGTCTTGCAGAAACAGCAGTGACTGACCTCCCTGCTTGGAGCCCTGAGACTGAAAGGGAACGTCTCGGTTACCTATGCAACCCTCGTTTCCTGAAGGAGGGAACGGAGACATATATCCCGTCGCCAGGTGCTGTGCTTCCGCTAAAAGCCTGAGTCACTAGTTGGCTCCTCAGCAGAAAAAAAGCCTTGATCTACCATTCCACTTCCTTATTTATACCCGTGCTGCGGGGCGGACCGTGGAATGTGCGGATCACATTCCAATCTCCAATTGGCTCGTTTTTACACACTCAAAGTAGATTGATCTCTGAAGTTAGATCCCAATTCGTCGGTCAGTTCCGACGTACGTCTCCGTTCCCTCCTTCAGGGAACGAGGGTTACATACGTAACCTAGACATTTTTCACCAGGTTTGCACACACTGCAGGAGGGATTCTGGCCCAATCCTCCACACAGATCTTCTCTAGATCAGTCAGGTTTCTGGACTGTCGCTGAGAAACACAGAGTTTGAGCTCCCTCCAAAGATTCCCTATTGGGTTTAGATCTGGAGACTGGCTAGGCCACACCAGAACCTTGATATGCTTCTTACAGAGCCACTCCTTGGTTATCCTGGCTGTGGGCTTCGGGTCATTGTCATGTTGGAAGACCCAGCCTCGACCCTTCTTCAATGCTCTAACAAAGTTTGTTTGCCAAAATCTCGCAATACATGGTCATCCTCTCCTTAATTGTCGTAGTAGTCGCCCTGTAGTCGCCCTATCCCATGTGCAGAAAAACACCCCCAAAGCATAATGCTACGGCCCCCATGCTTCATGGTATGGATGGTGTTCTTGGGATGGTACTCATCGATCTTCTTCCTTCAAACACGTTTAGTGGAATTAAGACCGAAAAGTTATATTTTGGTCTCATCTGACCACATGACTTTCTCCCATGACTCTTCTGGATCATCCAAATGGTCATAGACAGGCCTGGACATGTGCTGCTTTAAGCAGGGGAACCTTCCGTGACATGCATGATTTCAAACCATGAAGTCTTAGTGTTTTACCAACAGTTACCTTGGAAATGGTGGTCCCAGCTCTTTTCAGGTCATTGACCAGCTCCTCCCGTGTAGTTCTGGGCTGATTTCTCACCTTTTTTGGGATCATTGAGACCCCACGAGTGGAAATCTTGCATGGAGCCCCAGTCCAAGGGAGATTGACAGTCATGTTTAGCTTCTTCCATATTCTTATGATTGCTCCAACAGTGGATGTTTTTCACCAAGCTGCTTGGCAATTTCCCCGTAGCCCTTTCCAGCCTTGTGGAGGTGTACAATTTTGTCTCTATTGTCTTTGGATAGCTGTTTGGTCTTGGCCATGTTAGTAGTTGGATTCTTACTTATTGTATGGGGTGGACAGGTGTCTTTATGCAGCTAACAACCTCAAACAGGTGCATCTAATTTAGGATAATAAATGGAGTGGAGGTGGACATTTTAAAAGCAGACTAACAGGTCTTTGAGGGTCAGAATTCTAGCTGATAGACAGGTGTTCAAATACTTATTTGAGCTGTATCATACACATAAATAGTTAAAAAATCATGCATTGTGATTTCTGGATTTTTTTCTCTCAGATTATGTCTCTCACAGTGGACATGCACCTACGATGACAATTTCAGACCCCTCCATAATTTCTAAGTTGGAGAACTTGCAAAATAGCAGGGTGCTCAAATACTTATTTTCCTCACTATATATATAGTTGTATATAAGGTGTCATGAACTAGCTTTTAAATTTTTTTATACTGTTGTCTAAGGTCAACTTATGACGTTTGCATGGTTTTTACTTATGTTAAAAAAACATAACATAACTAATAAGTAATAGGCTATTTTCTACACTGGTTTTGAGGCTCTCTCCAAAATGCTGGGTTTTGATGGGCGTGCCATACTGAAGACTTAGAAGTAAACGCCCACTGCTAGGATTGGATACGATTTGCATATTTAATGAGCTTCTGCTCCCGTCAGATCAGGTGAGGGAGAGATTGTTTTGAAAGCGGCCGGATTAATTCTCTGATGGGGCTCAGTCTTAAAATGTATCCACCCGTGATTTATATTTTTTTTTATTACTTGGCCTGCCCGATCGGCAGGGCCGTGTTAAGCCTTAAACCTTAAGCCTTAAGCCTTTAATTTCTTTAATTTTTAAATCTTTTTTAAAAATTACGAGGCAAAAGTTATTGAAACAGATTAGACTTTAAATTACATGAATCTGTGGTGAAATAACCAGATTTTCACTTCAATGCATGTTTATT
The DNA here is from genome assembly GCF_024679245.1 of Pseudorasbora parva. Taxonomy (NCBI): domain Eukaryota; kingdom Metazoa; phylum Chordata; class Actinopteri; order Cypriniformes; family Gobionidae; genus Pseudorasbora; species Pseudorasbora parva. Next base: position 11,390,897 of record NC_090172.1, on the reverse strand, counting down.
TTAATGCAAACGTTCTATCACTTTAATTCAGCGCATCCAGCACAAAATAGACTCGGTGTAGAAACGATCAACGCGCTGCTGCAGACCTGGAAAGCACTGCCGGACCGCATCCGTGTGCAGTGAGAAAGCTGAAATCCGTTAACATTGGGACGTAGGCTATAACAGGCGATCTATTCGTGATCAAACAATTTGCGTTGCAGATCTAAGTAGTTCATAGGAGTCATCTAGCTACTACACAATAACATAAAGACGTGTTTTATTGTTATTATCTCATCACATTTGAAGCACCGCTAATGTAAATCGGTAGAGGAACAATTTATAATTTATGCATTGGGAATTTGGGATACACTAGCTGCCTGCTGGGGTGGCAATGGTCTTTCTTTTAGGGTAGCAGTTGAAACCCCGGTAGATCCGCCCCTGCCACTGTCATATTTTCTTACATTTTCGTTCGACATGTTGAGGTGACGATGTACTGGGTGTCCGCTGTAAATCGATTCGGGTGTGTGACAACGATGCTCAACGTACGCATAATTACCTCGATCCAAAAAAAAAAAAAAGGATAACGCAAGAGAGAATTGTCTTGGGGGCCCCCTGGTGTTCGGGTCCCTGGGCTGCAGCCCATGTTGCCCAATAGGATAACGCGGCCCTGCCGATCGGAGGATATAAGCGCGAACCACAGGCACACACACACGCGAACACTCTTCAAAGACAACAGAGATCAAGAAATTAATGTTATTTCACTATTTAAGATTCATCGGCCTGCTGGTGTTTTGGTATCCCGCCTGGAAAACACAGCCCTGGGACGTTGGGCTTTGCGAGCCCTGGGAGTCTGAACCCGAATTGCAATGAACCAACAAATAAAGGATTCCAGGCTGTGACAGCATGCTGGTATGCTGTTAGATACGCCATGTAACCATAATCAGTACGATCCGTAACAATGCAATATTATCGCATATAAAGACATGTTTTACTCACATAAGTGTGATGCAACATTCCTGTCATATCCAATATAGAAGGCACAGCATTGGGTTTTAATCTCAATATGTCTGCAAATCCAGTGTCTGTGTCTTGTTTACAAACAATTATCATGCTATCTTCGGCGTGTTTATTGCTTGGTAACACGATCAGTTTAGCTCCACTAGTGGGTGGGCGGGGCTACAGAAGCAGCGTACACATAGCATTGTACCCTTCTAATACGTCATTGATGTAAGAGCCTTTTCTAACAAGGAAGTTTTCAGCTCTGAAACTTACAGGATATTCTTATATTACTATGACCTTTTATATATCAAAGGCTCAAGGGAAAGTTGATTTCTCAATTTTCTCAAAGACCCCTTTAAACCAGGTACTGGTTGCTTTGGCACTTTGTGCAGGTGCCAAGTCCTGTTGGAAAATTAAATCTGCATCTCCATAAAGTTGGTCAGCAGCAGGAAGCATGAAGTGCTCTAAAACTTCCTGGTATACAGCTGCGTTGACCTTGGACCTCAGAAAACACTGTGGCCCAACACCAGCAAATGATATGGCACCCCAAACCATCACTGACTGTGGAAACTTTACACTGGAACTCAAACAACGTGGATTATGTGCCTCTCCTCTCTTCCTCCAGACTCTGGGACCCTGATTTACAAAGGAAATGCAAAATTTACTTTCATCAGAGAACATAACTTTAGACCACTCTGCAGTCCTTTTTTTCTTTAGCCTTGGCGAGACACTTCTGAAGCTGTCTGTTGTTCAAGAGTGTCTTGACACAATGAATGCAACAGCTGAAACCCTGAGCTGTGCGTAGTGGTTCTTGAAGCACTGGCTCCAGCTGCAGTCCACTCTTTGTCAATCTCCCCCACATTTTTGAATGGGTTTTGTTTCACAATCCTCTCCAGGGTGTGGTTATCCCTATTGCTTGGACAGTTTTTTCCACCCCATCTTTTCCTTCCCTTCGCCTCTCTATTAATGTGCTTGGACACAGAGCTCTGTGAACAGCCAGCCTCTTTGGCAATGACCTTTTGTGTCTTGCCTTCCTTGTGCATGGTGTCAATGGTCATCTTTTGGACAACTGTAAAGTCAGCAGTCTTCCCCATGATTGTGTAGCCTACATAACTAGACTGAGACCGTTTCTCAATACCAAGTACGCAAACTTGTGACTTGCGTCCTTGGTAGTTCAGACTTGCCAAGTTTGACCCGGGAGAACGAACTCCAGAGGACGGGAGGAATCGTCATCAATCTCAAATGTGAATCATCATCAGTCGCTGGTCAAGAACTGTTCCAATTCAAAGTTCACAACTAGTCAAGTACAGTTAAAATCCCTGGATGCGTTCTTGATTCCCCCCCCCCCCCCCCCCCTTCATCGAGGATGCATTTAGAAGTTACTTGTGGACTTCAGAAAGACCGGTATCCCAGAACGCATTTCGCACCGATCACCATTGTCAATAGCAGACGAGAAAACCTTTTTATATTTATAAAGAGAGCGCCTTTTTGAAAATTTGATCTGGAGTTTTCAGAGTTGTGAGATCCAGTCGATCAGAGGGTGCTCGTTAACCCGCAGAGAGCAGCCTTTCCTCGGCTAGACCTTCTTACGTCTGCCGCTGACTCTGAAGTCTCTGTTGTGGTTGAACATGAGATATAATTTGTCTTGTATAGACCTAACGGGCGATCTTTGGTCTTATTAATCTATAATTTGTTCCCCGACAGATCGTTTTGGCTCAGGGCAGAGTGAAGTTTTATATTTTAGGCTATTTAACTTAACCGTTGTAGATAGCACTAACTTTTTTTTACTGAATTGTTCGCTTTATTTCTTGTATAGCTTCTTATACCTTTTACTTATGCTCTTATATATTTGATCACACATAAACTGACATTTAACAAAAGAGACTGAGCTGTGTTTTGTCATATTTCATTTTATTACAGTAAAAAATCATTTATATGCACACTTCCCTGAACCATTATTATTATTACTATTTAATTTAAACGAAAAGAGGCTTTATTTAATATTTCGTTTTGTTATATACATGCAGTGAATATAATGCATTGCCTGCACTACATTTGTGTGGCTATAATTGTAACAGAGTTCTTAGCTGGGAAGGAAGGAGGCGGGAACCGGCGAATGTTCAACAAACTTTTTAATTTCTAAATAAATAAACAAAACGAAAGTAAACCACGGGCAGCTCCTCACGGACGACTGCCCACGCACACACACACATAATAAAACGCGGGCAGCCCCTCACGGACGACTGCCTGCACACACATAATAAAACGTAAACAAAACACAACATAAAATCCTGGCCTGGTCCTCTCTCTTCTTTCGCTGCCTTTTTCTTCCTCCTTTTATGCTTCCGTCACGCGGCCGTGAGACGAGACCGGTGTGTCACGCAGCTGACACTCATTACCACTTGTCACCGGCCCGCTCTCGCGGTCCCTCGCCCTGCTGCTTGCCACAATAATGTTTCATATTTTTTTTAATGAAAGTGGAAAGAGGCAGAGTGGTGTTTTATCATACATTTCATTTTATTGTAGCCTAAAATTTACATATATAGGCCTACACTTTTAGTGACAAGAATGCTGCTGTTCCATTAGCAGATCAGCCTACTTGACTTGTGTCCTGCTGTCCTCTGGAATTCGTTTTCCAGTCGAACTTGACAAGTCTGAATTACACGAACACAAGTCAGAAGTTTGCGTACTTGGTATTGAGGAACATATATTCTAAGCTACAAAATGTCATAAATATGTGCTGGCTATTTTTTTCCTTTTTTCCCCCGAAAATTATGAAATTGAAATGATGTCAAAACGCCACTTTGAAAACGTCTTCCTTAAAAAAAAAAAAAAAAAAAAAAAAAAAACCTTACACATTTAAAAAATATGTCATAAAACTCGGCCTCTTTTTTCATTAAAAAAATCTTAAAGGTCCCGTTTTTCGTGATTCCATCTTTAAAACTTTAGTTAGTGTGTTATGTTGCTGTTAGAGCATAAATAATACCTGTAAAATTATAAAGCTCAAAGTTCAATGCCAAGCGAGATATTTTATTTAACAGAAGTTCCCTTTCAAAGCCTACAGCGAACGGCCGTTTTGGACTACAGCCCTGCACTTTCTTGCATGAATGACGTCACTAGAATCGTTTGTTGACTAACCCTCCGCCCACAAGAACACGCAAAATAGAGAGCGTGGTCTTGTTGCTCTCCCACATGAAGAAGAGCGCGCATTCAGCGCTAGCATCTCCCCGCTATCTCCCCAGCGCTAGCATCTAAGAGGCGGGACCTTTCCGGGCAAAGTGCTAGCTGCTGTCCAATCACACCACGGGAAGCGCTGGCCCAATCAGAACTCATTACGTATTTTTGAAGGAGGGACTTCATAGAACAAGGAAATCATAAGGCCGTTTTTAGGACAGAGGAAACAGCACTGTACAGATAAGTAAATTGTGTCAAAAAATACTGTGTTTTTTTACACGCGAAACATGAACTCATGTTATAGTGCACACTGTAAACATAATTAAAGCTTCAAAAACATGCGAAGAACGGGACCTTTAAACCTATTATAGCCACACAAATATTGTTCAGCCAATGCATACCTTGATTATGCATGTATATTTATAACAAAACGAAATATAAAACACAATCCTGCCTCTTTGAGCACCCGCTGATCGACTGGATCTCACAACTCTGAAAACGCCAGATAAAATAGCCAAGTAGCCGCTCTCTTTATGAATATACCACATATTTAATCATCAAAAAAGGAATTTAATCATTATAACCTGAAAAAGTCTTAAAACAAATTTTTTGACACTTTAACCGTGGTATTTTTAAATTATGCAGGGTTTCTTATCCGCTATTGACGCTTGCTGGTCGGTGCGAGATGCATTTTGGGATGTCTCCTCTCGATGCATCCTCGATAAAAGGGGTGGATCAAGGACACATCCAGGGATTTGAACTGTAGCCTGCTTGGCTAGATGTGGCATGAATTTTGAATTGGAACAGTACTTGGGCAGCAACTGATGACGTTCCACAAGTCCACAAGAACACAAGTAGAGACAAGTGCGCATATTGAGAAACAGCCTGAGAGACCATTTAAAGGCCTTTGCAGGTGTTTTGAGTTAATCAGCTGATTAGAGTGTGGCACCAGGTGTCTTCAATATTGAACCTTTTCACAATATTCAAATTTTCTGAGATACTGAATTTGGATTTTCCTTAGTTGTCAATTATTCTCAATTATAATCTATAATAATTATATAGACCTAACAGGGTGGAACATTTTAAACTAATCTAGCCGTAGCTCTTTGAGTGATCAACATTTAGCTAACTAACCTTCTACAGATAAACATAACTTTTATTACTATGTCAGATGTGTTTTATATTCTTTATAACAGCCTAACAGGGTAGAACGTATGGGACAAGCAGGATAACAGGAGTGAGAGTTGAAGCTTACTTAATTTTGTACAGTTGAATTCCAGCATCATTTTTTACATCAATAAAAAGATGTGTAAAGTAAAATGTCTATTATCTCTTTTTAAGTGATAAAGAAGACCTAAATCTACAATTTAAGCCATTTATTATGAATGTGCCTCATTTTAGAGAAAATATTAATAAATACATCATTGAGACAGGAAAATTCACTATATACCAGGAATGACCCATTTATTAAGTTGGGTGTCCACCTTAGAGATAACCACCATATTTATAATAAAACCATCATATTTAAAAATATGATATCATATAATAAAATGTAACTTATTGTTACTACTGTAAATCTATATTAAATTATTATGAAATCTCCTTCAATGCTTTAGAATCTTTACTTTTTTAAATTTTGGTTCTATATTTTTAAAATGTATTTTATATATTAAAATATTTTAATGACAGTTTATTTATTGAACAAAAATGAATTCTTTTATTTTTCAAAATAAATAGAAAATAGTGCAAACTTTGCTAAAATGATTGTTTTGAACAAGTATTGACTTAGACATTATTAAAAACATATTATTGTCAAAACTAAGAATGCAAAAGGATGCTACACGGGGTGTGGATTCCTTATTTTGATGCTCTTTGGATATAAGGGATAGTACAACTCAAAAAACTGAAGAATATCCAAGGCACTTGGGAAATGTAGAAAAAATGTAAAAGCCTTTTATATATATCACTGTAAAAAAATATTTTTAAAAAAAGTTACCTGGTTGCCTTAAAATTTTGAGTTCATTGAAATTAAAATTTTGAGTTAATACAATGAATTTTTTTTGAGATTCGACAACCTTTATTAAAATAATTTTTTAGCATATTGGGTAATTGTGGGTGTTTTATTTCTGATGACACGCCAAATAGTGCTATTTTTTATGATTTGTCAATTTTTTGATGTGGTTCAGATACAATAATATTTTGAGTTTCTATTATTAAACACATTTTTTTGTATTTGTTAAAAAATGAAACATTTTTTCTGTAATCATAAATATGAGAGTAATGAAAACATTTTTTTTTTCTTAAGGCGTGCCTTTAACCCAGTTGCACCCTACTTCTTTCACTGTTTAAGCCAAAAGAATGGAAGTGAAATGTAACAACATTCCAGGTGGGACATGTTGTAACATGTGAGGGGCATGTTTTTACATCTAATCTGATCAAATCAAAAACTTATCCAAGACGAACTAAAATATTTTGTCACTAGAAGAAAATTACTATTTTATTCAAATAAAACAATAGATTTTCAATAGTAAAACAATAGTATTTTGGAGAATTTTGGAGAATGACAATGAACACACTGCAACACACAAATATAGCATGTGTCAAAACAATGCAGGCAAATAGATGAAGAAACACATTTAGACATTGAGAAAAACACAGAGCTGAACACAACACTCCCCTCCCACCACACACAGCATCCCAGAACTGTAGACAAACAGACGATCCAGTATGCCAACGAATGCTGTACATTTCTTGAAATAGGCCTAATAATTTCTGAATATTCAGGTTCTCCCTCTCAGTATTTATTAATTTATTAATTTATCCATGTTTCTCAAGTCTGCTATTTAGCGAAGCATTAAAGAACCATCTGAGAGGGTCTCCATTCCATTCCATCCTCATGGAACCATGGTTACATACGTAACCAAGATATTCCCTTTCATTCAGTCATTTCAAGTTACATGAGTGACTGAAGAATGGGGGTCCAAGCTAATCACGCCTGCTGTCTTCCAGTGTCCTGCGCAAGTGTAAGCTCCCTGTTGGGAGACTAGCACAGATAAAGGACTCCACTTAACAAAGTAATACAAGGTACACTGGGAAGCATATCCCATGTGGAGAAAGGCAACAAAATGCCAGCTCAAGCAAATAACAAATACTAAACAATACCAGACGCAAATGTTAGTATTAACTATACATCGCAAACTGACGATACTGTAAACAGAAAATGCTGCTTAGATTGTCTCACAATATATATATTGTGAGAATGGCGACAAGCGAGTTTTGACGATGTGTGCCTCCATGTCCCTGTTTCATGTCAGGAGTTGACACACATTTGTTGTGTGTGCAGTGCCTAGGTGTTCAGCATGCTAGGGCGGCTCTCGAGGGAGCCGCCTGTGAGCATTGCGATAAGCTGACGCTGAAGGTACTTCACTCGCGGCTGGCCGTTTTTTAATGACGGGGGTCAGCCCCGTGGTTCTGGGCCCGTGGCCGCTGAGGCGGCCTGGCGTCGCAGATCATGGGGCTCACAACTGGATTTGTCAGTGGATGATTGAGAGTGCCTCGGCAGTACAGAAGGTCTCCCTCCCCACGTGGAAGCCCGCGCTGTGGCATCTTCCCGCGGGGTGGGCGGCCCGATGTTCACGCTCATGTGTCGCCACTTCATTCACCCATCCATGCGGAGCTAGTAGAGGTGCTGACCTCCTGCTGAAGAAACGCAGGAAATCCAGCCACCCAGCAGGCTGGATGAACGCTTTCTTGATTGCCGGGTTCAGTGGCAAACGATTTGTACAAGTCTTGGAATAAACCATACTCGGCACGTGTATTCAATCCCCTGGTACTAGATTATTCCAACATGCAGGGGGCATGCGAGGCTGGTTATGGGATGATGCCGCGGGTAGAGGATGCTTTTGCGAGCTATATTTCGCCCGAATCGGCATAGTCCCTTAAAGCCCCGGTACTGCCCACCGGGATACATCAGCTTTGGTGGCCAGGGCATATATGGTAGTTCCCTGCATACATTATCCATCTTGCAGGCATACCAGGCCGACCTCCTAAAAGAGCTAGATGTGGGTGAGGGTCCCTTTCCGGAGGATATTTTAGAGCTCCGGAAAGCTGTCGATCTGTCTCTTCGCATCACCATGGAGACGGCCTGTGCCATCAGCCATGGCGTCAATGGTGACTGTGGAGAGACACCTATGGTTAAATCTCTCGGGGATGAAGGAGAAGGATAAAACCTTCTTCCTAGACTCCCCGATTTCGCCTTCGGGTCTGTTCGACGTCGACAGATTCCAGGAGGCGAAAAAACAGTCGGCAGCTTTCCGGCAATTCCTCCCTCGCCACTCAAAGCCTGGGAAGGCTGCCCCCAGTGGGAAGCCTCGGCCATTATCCAGCTCCTTGCACCGGCAGGTGCAAAAAGAGAGTATCGTTTCTAGAGCCCCTCCTCCGGGGGCCTGGCAACAGAGGCGGCGCTCTCACCAGTAGTCTTCGATGCCAAAGGGTGATCTGAGGAACGCCCTTCTGGCTAAGAAGGCTGCTGGGAAAAAGTCCTAGCTGCGGCAGGACTTCTGAGAGCAGTCCCTCCCACGCGGGGGCAAACGAGGTTGCCTCCCATATGGCGCTCTTGGGAAAACAATATGGTAATCCCGCCGTCACAGACGCTTCAGGCCACATCGTTTTCCCACGGACAGGTGCTGCTCCAGTCGCCTCGAAAAAGATCTGCGACTGGGCAGCGCGCGTGTCCACACACCGAAAATCGTTTTCAGCTGCTCCCTACCGGGCATCCGCTTCAGGGGGTTGGAAATGAGGCTCAGTTAACACCCGAGACCAGCCTTGAGAGGCTGATTCCCTTAGTAGATTATCTCTGCGCATGGAAGTGCCCTCTGAATATATCTACATGGGTCCTGCATACTGTAGAAATAAGGTACTGACTGCAGTTCGGTCACCCCCCTCTGAAATTCAACAGGGTGACATGGACTGCAGTGGTACCAGAGCAGGTGCGGGTAATGGAACAAGAAGTAAAATCCTTACTGGCAAAGGAAGCCATAGAGATCGCTCTGCTCCCAGGGGTCCTGGAGAGAGTCCGGCAACAAGGAGTCAGTCTTCTTCTGGTGGCTCCTTGTTGGCTGACTCGAGTGTGGTTTTCGGACATCATAACTCTACTGGCAGGTCCCCTGTGGCAGGTCCCTCTGAGGAGGGACCTCCTATCAAAGGTGAGGGGCACAATATTCCACCCCCAACCAGAAATATGGAACCTTTGGGTCTGGCCCCTGAGGGGGCCAGGTACCAAGAGGCTGGACTGCCAGCAAATGTTATAGAGACCTTACGCAGTTCCAGGGCTCCGTCTACAAAGAGATTGTACAGCCTCAAGTGGAATGTTTTCGCTACTTGGCGTAGAGAGCGTGAGCTGGACCCAGTTAACTGCCCAGTCCAGCAGTTCAGTGCTGGAGTTCCTCCAAAACCGTTTCACTGCAGGGCTTACCCCATCCACACTCAAGGTGTACGTGGCTGCTATTGGAGTTTTCCACGCTCCAAGTGATGGGCCCTTGGGCCCTGGGGTCGGCACCAATTGGTTGTACGCTTCCTCCATGGGGCTCGGAGGATGAGGCCTGTAGCCCGTACCAGAGTTCCTACATGGGATCTCGTGGTAGTGCTCAAAGGGTTGGTTGAGGTCCCCTTCGAGCCACTGGATTCGGTAGAACCTAAGAACCTGACCCTAAAAGTGCCATTTCTCTAGGGCAATCACTTCTCTGAGGAGAGTGGGGGATCTCCAGGCCTTGGCAGTCACGCTAACTTGCCTGGAGTTTGCCCCTGGAGGAGTTAAAGCCATCTTACACCCTAGGCCGGGCTATGTGCCTAAGGTGCCTTCTAAGGTGGTCAGGTCCTTGGTTCATCAGGCATTTCATCCCCCGCCCCATGTGACGGCTGAAGAAGGGAGACTTTTCCTCTTGTGCCCAGTCAGGGCCCTGAGGATATATTTGGAAAGGTCAGCTCAGTGGAGGAAGTCAGACTAGCTGTTAGTGTGTTTTGGCTCGCCAAAGAAAGGGTTGCCTGCATCTACCCCTACAATTAGTGATTGGATTGTGCAGGCTATAGCCTTGGCATATCAGGTGCGCAATCTGCCTTCACCTATAGCCGTGAGGGCCCATTCCACCAGGGGCATGGCCTCCTCGGTGGCCCTTCTCTCTGGAGTCCCTATGCAGGACATCTGCGAAGCGGCCAGATGGGCCACTCAGCACACATTTATAAGATTCTACAGCTTACACCATCCCTGCGACACCCAGCGCCAGGGTGCTTCAGGGTGCTTTGGGCCTGGTTTCCAGCTTTACAAGAGGGCAGGCGTACCCTTGGTGTGGCCCAGTGGGTACTCGTTACCCAAATTCTTTGTTCCGACACAGTGCGAAGTTCCCTCGTTATAGGGAACGTCTCAGGTTATGTATATAACCCATTTTCCCTGAGAGGGAACGAGCACTGCATCTCGTCGCCACACCACGTAATGCCTGAGAGTGCTTGCTGCATCGCGATAATTGACGCTAATATGCGCTGGTCTCCCCTTTATAGCTTCCCCCTTTATAGGGTATGCCGTCACATCTACGTCATAACGCAGCACCAATCAGGATTGGACTAGTTTCATTCATATTTCAGATGCGCTAATACATAAACCGAGCGATTTCTACACGCTCAAATCCACCAAAACAAGATTTAACAGTATGAACAACACTTAACGAGCTGGTTTCTTTCTGCCTGCCGCTCCACTACAAACTAAAACAACTTCCGTCTAGAGCAATTTGAGCCCTGAGTTAGCGCCCTCTGCTGGACCTGATGTGCGTGGTGGGAATGGCGGCACTGATTGTATCGCAATAGTTGTTGGTTAAAAAGGTGAACAAAATGACATAGGAAGGAAGATAGATTTTAACAGAATGAATGACACAAATATTTACCATTTATTAATTAATATTTGCCAACAATTTTTGGCCAACAGTGATTTTTACATTTTTGTACATAACTTTTACATTGCCATCTTGTGACTTTTGTGGTTTTAGTTCTTAAACTACTTGTGAAAAAGAAAACTTCTGGAGCGGAAGAAGCATTAATGACTGAGATGTATCGAATGTCCAAATGGTCATTTTGTTTAACATCTCTCCACAGATTATAAAAAAAACAAAAACATTTGAATATCCATGGCATTCCAGAACCAAGTACCATTTCCGGTTCAACTTCAAGTTCCAGCAGTACCTAGAAAAACAAACCCCATAATACAATCCATCATAGACAACACGTTGAAAGGACTTTGCAAATTATTAAAAGGCAAAGATATTGATGGTTTATACTCTTCTGAAGTCTGGAAGGATGATGTTACACCATTGACAGCAGCAGTTATATGCAGAAATAAAGCAATCTGCTCTTATCTACTTAACGTGTCGGCTGATCCTAACAAACCCTCAACAAATGGACAAACTCCTCTACATTATGCTGCTTTAACAACTGAAGTTCCCATGTGTATTGTAAAAAGATTACTTGCAGCAAAAGCTAACCCAAATGGACAAGGATTACAAAACATTTCTCCACTGCAATATGCTGTTGACCGTGGCCGTGAAGACATTGTGAAAGCACTTATGAAGGCTGGAGCTTCACCTGCAAGAAACTATGGGAAGATTTCAGAGCTTGATAAAAAGGTAGAAAGAATGATTTGTCAATTATATTTACAGGGTGAAGTTTCAGAGAAAGCACATATATCTTTCTCTTTTTATTGTGATCTACGAAAAAAAAATCAGACAGAAGTTTTTGAAATCCATAAGGAACATTTCTTTCAAGAGGATCCTTTTGATCTTTTGATTTATTTTGAGGTCTACTTTAGTGTCATTGGTCCAAGTGAAGAGCAGTATCGTCAGAGCGCCATCAAGTGGTTAAAAGACACAAAGAGTGCAGACAGATACATTGAGGGAATCATTGAGCGCTTTCCAAGAATCCCTCAGGAAAACTGGTTGATTGCACTGAACTGCTTAAATGCTGCTTTGTGTGTCAGTGAAAGCATCTCTTCTCAGGTATTCAGTGATCTTGTGCCAATACTAACAAACAGTCTTCAGCCATTTGGAAATGCACAAGGAGAAAGAGTCAATCATCTGATAATAAAGATACTCAATGTCATGATGCAGAAGAAGTCTGAACAAAAACTGAGTAAAAACAATTCTGTCTATGAGAAGTTATGCAGAAGTCTATTGCCTCTCACACGTCCTGATTATTCAAGTTTAATTAGACTTTGGACATATGGACTGTTTGCCACAATAAATGACTTTGCTACTGGACTTGTTGCATTAGGTGCATTGTCTCCTGTCCCAGAGATGATACTTATCATTGCTGAGATAGAGATGGATGAAGTCATGAAAAAAAAACTGCAGAAGTTTGATGAATCACTGAGACATCCAGCTAGTTCAATTGCAGTGCATAGTTCATGTGAGGAGACCGCTGCTCTATCAACAAGCAAGAAGAAGAAGAAGAACAAGAACAACAACAACAACAAAATTCAGCAAGAAGTGGGATCACAAGGAGGTGAGCTGCAGGATAAAGAGGAACCGTATCCAGACACTGTGAAATCTACTGACGAATCAAACTCAAGTGTGCAGCTGTTCGCACCGCCTGCTGAGAACCCAAGAAGGTGGCATCAAACCAGCATTCGTTGGAGGCCCAAGCTTGAAAAGCTAGCTAAAATGCATGCTAATAAGATATATAAGCGGGGAAGTCTTACTCTTGTTCTCAACTCTGAATTTTTGATTGCTAAAGGAAGTGATGGAACACAAGTTTTTCTTGGTTTGAGGGATGATGGCACAGAGGTCGCTGTTAAACGAATGATTAAGGTGAATTACCAAGTCCTCAGAAATGAGGAGGAATTTCTACGACTTCCACAACTTGATAGTCCCTCCATTGTGCGATATGAGGACTTTGCTGAAGATGAACATTTTGGATATCTTGCTCTTCAGCTTTGTGAGTACACACTGGAGGAATATATCGAAGAGCATTTACCAGATGATAGCACTGAGAGAAGTTTGGTTCTTAAGAAACTGGTGAAGGAAGTTCTCTGCAGCTTACAGGTTTTACACCATCCACAGACCAAAATACTCCACAGGGACATCAAACCCCAGAATGTTCTGATTGGTAAGAGTTAAACCTAAAATAAAAGTTTAAGAAAGTAATTAAAATCTGATCAGAAAAATTAACTGATGTTTTTTCTCTGATTAATTTGAAACTAGACATAAATGGAAAAGCTAGATTGGCTGATTTTGGCATAAGTCGTCGACTGAACCTAAGCCAAACGACTTTACGAACAAGCATTGCTGGAACTAGATGCTGGAAGGCAACAGAGACCATAGATGAGGAGGCCACCACTGGGTACAAGAGGAGCTCCGACATTCAGGTGGTCCCTCCTCTTAATATAAGTCAACAATACTGTAGTTATAATTTAAATTGTATTTGGTGAAAATTCTAAACTTGTATCACTGTAACCTGTTTGAAGGTTGCTGGGATGTTGGTGTACTACATTCTCTCTAGAGGACACCATCCATTTGGTAAAGGTCCATTTTGTGAAGTCAACATTCTACAAGGAAAATACTCTCTGGAACATCTGGATGATGATGTAGCGAAAGATCTCGTCGAGTGGATGATCAATAAAACTCCAAACAACAGACCAACTGTGGAGCAAACCCTTGCACATCCCTTCTTCTGGACTGATGAAAGGTAGAATATTCCATTGATTTGGCAATGATATTTATCAGTTTCAAAAATCAGGAGAGGTTCAGCACTGCTTATGGTAATAGCAAATTATGATTTTATTTTAAATGAGTGCGAAATTACACTGTATTTGCCTTAGATACTCTTTTTGTAATCTGAAGAGATTGTGCTGTTTTTGAAATCCTGTCAGGAGAGTGGAGTATTTGAAAGAAATGGGGAATCAGGAAGAGGCCGAGAACTGTCGTAATGTTGATGAGGAGCTCCTTCAAGCTATTGAACAATACACCGAGGGGAAAAGCTTTTCTCAATGGAAAACTAAAGTGAGTCTAACTTCAGTACAGACATATTCATACATATTTATATAAATAGATATATATATATATATATTTTAAAATATTTTTGATATTGGCCCCGATTATGTCTGCTTGTAGCTATCATTTTCCTTATTTTCTTTGGTTTGAAAAATGTTTTTACTTTTGTAAATATATTTCCTTTGCAAGTTTTCATCTGAGCTTGTCCAGGAAATGGAAATGAAAAGGAAACCCTATCCTAAGAACACACTAGGCCTTCTGCGTTTTATACGCAACCTACATGAGCATCGGTGAGTTACATGTAACATTACTCATAGTTTTCATTCAATCATTTACAGCTATTGTGTGTCAGACCATTTTTTCTCTACATAGTGACAAGAAATTGGTCTACCTGATGAATTTATTCCCTGATCTCCTTGTGGGTGCGTTCAGATTTGCAATGGAGCGAGGATGGAACTCCAGGGAAAATCTGAAAAAGTTCTTTAGCTCAGTTCCACAGATTTGATTGGTGTTATTTTTTTGGTTATGTTGATTTTGCATTATTAGTGTATTTATTGAATGAGTTTCAATGTAGGCACATGTATAACATTTTATGAGCTAAGATCAACTGTTTTCAGGAAACAAGGCCCTAACAATTGAAAAACACTGACACACAAAGAGGCACAATATTAAAACCAAGAGTTGGTAGTACATTTTTAACAGGGCAATTTGTTTAATTTTTGTTATAGCTTTATCTTGTGTAAAATATATAAATATTGGTTAAAGAGCTACCTTATGGCAGTACAAAATAAAAAATAAAATAAAAAAATAATCACACTTTTACAAAATGTCTTACAGATTCAGCTTGTAAAATGAACAGAAATGAGTGTGCAAATTATGAGTTTATTAAGGTTAATGTAAAAAAAAAAATCTGAATTAATGGCCCAGCAAACACAGCAACAACGTTTTAAAAATGTTTTTTTTTCACGTTGTGAAAAGGTTGTGATAACGTTTTTATCCAACGTATTTAATACAACAGATGTCGGGTTTTTTCTCACATTATAAATACTTTTTTTCACAACCTGGCAGAAACGTATTTATAACGTTTTTATCACATTACCACATCTCCTTGTAACGTTGCAGAAACGTCTTCATCACGTTACCACGTCTCCTTAGAACGTTACAGAAGCATATTTATAACGTTTTTATCACCTTACCAAGTCCTATAGCTTTTTCAAACGTTAAAGAAACGTATTTAAAACATCTTTATCACCTTACCACGTCCTATATAGCTTCTTCCAGCGTAGTAAAAAACGTAAGCCTACTTGCCACGTCCAAACTGATTCTTCACTTCACACATGCTATCATCAAACTCTTGTTTTTTTTTGTTTTTTTACTGTTATCTTTGAAAAATGTCTTTTATATAAAAACAATATTATAACTACTGAAAGAAAAATAGGCAAAATGCCTATGAAATAATTTGTTATATTTCAAATATTTCACAGGTTATATTTCTGTAAGTGAATATTCAGCTCATTACTAACACTTTTTACTTTTCACCTTACCTGTAGGCCTTACATCTGGCTGTTGCCCCTTTTATTTAACTACATTAACATATGTAGAAACTAATAATATATACTATACACAAATTGTCACTCATTGTATTTATTCATACAATATAAAAAGCCATATGATAGAGGCAGTTCACAAAAAAGATAAATCTGTCATTTACTCATCCTTGCGTTATTCCAATCTAAATCTGTATGACTTTCTTTTCTCTGTTGAACACAAAGGGAGATGTTAATGTTAACCTTAAGTCAGGAATTATTAAGCATAATGTTCCTAATACACCAATCACTTTTTTGAACAAAAGAAAGTGAACGATGAATAACTTGGATGTCTAACAAAGTCATACAAGTTTGGAACCACAACAAAAAAAAGTGTAAAATTACAACAGGCTTTTCTTTGTTCTTAGAGATAATGTAAATTAAAATTTTAGAACTTCAAAGAACCTTGAGATTTTTTTCAAAGACTTCAATTAGAACTCTCATTAAAAACTGAACCGATATATGAACGCTCATTAATATTTTAAAATATACAGTCAAGTGTTTTAGCTGTCTGTTTCACACTGTTGCAATAAATAAATTTATAGCAAAAAAAGTTTTTTTATAGGCAAAAAATAATAATAATAAGACAGCAATCCATACTGTATGCTGGTACTGTTGTGGCAAATTCTAAGTTCTAACTTGTCTCTAACTTTTTAAAGAAAAATCTATCAGAGTCGAAGTTCCAGGTCTCAGAAGAAATTAACTTTATTGTATGAACAACAAAGTGAGATGCCAGCTGAACATCTCACCATCTCTTCCTCAGCTCACACTTTTATACAGTTCTAGCTCAAGGTTTCATGGGAGGTGCCTTTACTCCCTACACTTTTACTACAGTTGTTCTATTCATAAACTTATCTAGTCTTGCAGGTGCCTTTACTCCCTACACTTTTACTACAGTTGTTCTATTCATAAACTTATCTAGTCTTCTTTGTAATGGTGGCCGACTGCCACTAGTTTCTCTTTCTCATCCATTGGGCACCATTCTTTTTACAGTCAACTCATGGTTTTTCAACAATTATATAAATACAATGTATCATATTTGTCTGTGGGCCTTCCCCGCCTTCCCAGTACATGACAGTTTCCCAGCGCTTCTCACCCATTCTCCCTTGCAACTAATGTAACAACTCCTGTTTCTCACACTTTGATGTTTCTTACAAGCGGCAGACCATGGTTTCTTGGTGCCCAGCTGAGGCCAGCTTATACTGCAGCTAAGGCCTAGTGAGGCCTACTAAGGCCTAATAAAAATGAATTTCTTCTACAGTACTTACAACTAGGTGGAGCCCTGTACACTTGTATCCTTGTTGTGACATGAAAATGACCGAATAAGAAAACAGTTACACAGTGAAAAACTTGTGGTGTGTCGTGTCTTTATTATATCTTTATTTTCTATTATATCTTTATTTTATAAGTGTTAAGCCTAAACAGCTTACTAGGAATTACTAAAAGATATCACACATATGAGAGAGAAGTCTGGTGTGCAAGGTGAATCTGGAACCGTCTTCTATCCAGGTTGTCACAACATCTCTTGTTTATCTGTCTTCAAACTGCCCTGAAATACAATTCAAACATCAACAAGGATTGTTATAAATATAACTCATTTGGCCTCGTGGTGAAGTGTGCAGAAAACTTTCCCGGACTGAAATTTAGTTTTTTTTTTTGGTCATACCCTTCTTAGGTACAGTTAGGTCACACTTGTCATGTTTGTTTTGTCACGACCGGCTCAAAGCCGTAACAAATGAATGGAGGACACAGTCAGGCTACTAAGGTTGCAGCAAAAGATTTATTAATGTAAATAAAAAAAAAGATATATAAAAGAAAGAACCAATACCAAACACCACCATTCCTGTCAAACCCCTGATCTATCAGAACATTAGACAGGACAGAATCAAACTACACAAACAAAGGTCAAAACCAGGAGCAACGGGTGAAGGGTGACTTCAAGTGCCAGCAAAGCCTAAGCTTTATAGAGGGTAGAGCAGGTGGCCATCGTTCTCTTGATGAGTCTCCTAGCCACACCCACCAGCCAGGAAGAAGAACCAGAGACTCGTCACACACCCCCACTAGAAAAGAGACTAGAGTCAGTCTTATCAATTCTCCAACTCCTTCCACCAACCTTGGTACCTAGGAAGCAAGTTAAGAAAAGAACAAATCAGACAAATCCTATAATACCTAGGCTATATGAATACGAGATAAGGCATCAGCAGTTATATTTTCTGAGCCTTTTATGTGGTGAATATCTAACAGGTATCCCTGTAAAAATAAACCACACCTCATTAACCTTTGGTTAGGGTTCTGTAACGAATGAAGAAAAACCAAAGGGTTGTGATCAGTAAAAACCACCAGAGGTCCCACAGACGAACCCACATACACATCAAAGTGTTGCAAAGCCCAAATTAGAGACAGAGCTTCCTTTTCGATCACAGAATAATTAAGTTGGTAAGAATTAAATTTTCTAGAAAAGAAGCCAACTGGATGGTCAATGCCATCTTCAGAAGTCTGTAGCAGGACAGCACCAGCACCCACATTGCTGGCATCTACTTGCAACTGAAACATTTGGTCAAATTTCGGTGCTTTCAAAACAGGACCCTCAGTAAGAAGCATTTTTGCCCTCTCAAATGCTTGCTGACAAGCCGAAGTCCAGCAGAAGTCTATTCCTCTCTTCAACAGATTTGTCAGGGGGGCCACCACTGTAGAAAAATTTCTACAAAAACAACGATAAAACCCCACCATTCCAAGAAATCGCATGAGATCTTTTTTAGTGGAAGGCGTAGGGTAACTATCGATCACTTCTACTTTTGCACGGACAGGGCGTACTCTACCTTGCCCAACCACTTTTCCTAGATAAACTATGGTAGCCTTGGCAAACTCACATTTTAACAGATTAACAGTCAAATTCGCCTTCACAAATTGATCATAGAGTGCTCTAATTTGAACTAAATGTTCATCTCAAGTTTGACTATACACGACAACATCATCCAAACAGTTTCAATTAAAACGAACCCTGGTGCGATTGCTCGTTTAGTGCGGTTCATTTGAACATATGTGAATGCTGCCATCCGAACCCTGGTGCGCACCAAACAAGCGGACCAAGACCGTTAGGGTGCTTTCACACCTGCCTCATTTAGTTCAGTTGAATCGTACTAGAGTTCGTTTCCCTCTTTGGTGCGGTTCGTTTGGTCAGGTCTGAAAGCAGCAATCGCACTCGGGTGCGCACCAAAAGCGGACCAAACAAGCGTACCGAGACCTCCTTGAAGAGGTGGTTTCGGTACGATTTCAAACGAACTCTGGAGCGGTTTGTTTGTGTTGAGAACGTGATCCGACCTCGAACAGAACCAACTGCAAAAGTTCTGATCATTTTTGGACTGAACCAGCTGCCGTAGTTAGCTGTGCTGACATTGTGTGCATAACATTATTACCTGATAGATCGTTGGCAATATTTTCGGAAGATGAGCATGTCAAGAGTTAATAATTAATGCAGGCCTCCACTTGAAGTGACGAGCGATGAACGGTCGCCGTCTGCAGTGCATTAGAACGTTGTTTTCACGTCGCATCCGCGCTTCATTATAAAAGTATTTGCATACTGTGGTAAATACACACAGTGTAGTAGATTATGGCCAGGGATAAAACCAGCCCGCGCAGTCGTCTCTTCATAGTGTTATAGTTTGGTGGCTTTGCCTCAGTCTTCTGTTAATTCTGACAAATTCTGACCAATCGAAAAGCAGTTTAGGAAATACGCCATGGCCAATGAGTGATGTGGATGTTGTCACGTGCTTGCGTTTTGGTTCGTTTCAACTGGTTCGGACCCTAAGCAATCAGTGTGGTGTGAAAAGGAACCAAAAAAGCTAAAAATGCAACAATGTATAATTGTTTGACATGTAAACGAACCAAAAACCGGACGTAATGTCACAAGATGCGACGGATAGTCAGCTGATTTGACGACGCAGAAAGATGGGTGTATCCAAAATTAATAACGTTAACTTTAGAGGGCAAACGTAGAGCAACGAGGAAGTGCCTCATCAATATTTGGTCCGACGAGCAGGTTTCGAAAATGCTAGAAAAAACGCACAAAAAGCATACCTGGGTTTTCTCATCAAAGGACCCGTGTTGCCCATTTGACGGTACAGACGACAGAACTGCGCCGTCTCTTTTGCATAAGAGACGGCCGCCTCTTTTCTGCATACAACGGAGGAAATCCTGGTATTGTTTTGAATGTTTTGAACATTTTATGAGCTCTTCATGAGTTCTCAGCTGGTAAAAATAATGGCATGTGTACATGCATAAAATGATGCCGTTTAATCCAGCACACAGCATTGTTTTGAATGTTAGGTAAGCAAGCTCCTACGTCATATAAGCCGACAAATCAGGTTGTGACCGTCTCCCTATGCCTTTGGTTCGGTAACTTTAAGGTCCGCTGTTAAAAATGCCAGTGTGAACGCTAAGCAGACCAGGACTATATGTTTTGTTTTTGTTTTTTGGTCCGGTCCAAACGAACCAAACTAACCGAACTACAAGTGTGAACACACCCTTATACTAATAGTAACAACTTTATAACACAACAATAAATAACTCTCAAAACAAACTCCGTTTAATACTGCAGATACCACATAGAGCCTATCACATAGAGTCACCTCATGAACATTTCACCATTTAATTTACTAGAACGACCAACATTTGTTGTATCATACACAAAAGAATGCATGCATGTTTGTATGTATGCATGTATGTTTTACTTACAAGTCAAATGGTTCAAAGTGCCTCAGCTTTACATTAATATTAATGCTTTCATACATCAGTCACGGAATAGCTTCAGTGTTAAAATGTTACTGTTATTTTGCTGATATTTTTACACAAAAAGAACATAACATTTGAGGTTTGGCATATGGATGTATTTTAATACTGTCATGACGTTTTTAAAACGTTTTATTCGAACGTGAAGATTACGTTATTTTAACACCTGAATAAAGCATCTACCAAAGGTTGTAGTTTGGTCTAGTTTTATTTTAGTAGTAGACAAATGTGATATTTATGTGTTTTTGACTACTTAAAGAAAATGTACCAGGTTGGTAGCTACTTTCACAACGTTTTTAAAACGTTTTATTCTAACGTGCAGATTACATTATATTAACCCGTGAATAAAACATCTACCAAAGGTTGTAGTTTGGTCTAGTTTTGTTTTCGTATAGCAGACAAACGTGACATTTATGTTTTTTGACTACTTGTCAAAAATGTACCATGTTGGTATTTTCACAACATTTTAAAACGTTGTACTACAACATTACCTGTGACTGTAACACATTGCAATGGAAGCATGAAACAATAGCTGTGTCTCATTTCGGAAGGCTGCGTCCTCCGGAGGTCGCATTCTAAGGCTGCATGCGTCATAAGGCTGTCTCATTTAAAAAAAAGTGAGTAGGACAGTCCAAATGCGACCGTCGAATGCGCCCTTCTTTTACAGGAGTTCGGAGTGTGCATGGGATGTAATGCTTGTTTGAGATGTGCTCACCTCACCTGAAATATGGGCGAAACTAGGCGGCTGCAGTGAGGGGAGGAGTGAAAAAAGTGCAGGCAAGACAGACAGTTCTCTCCTCTCGTAGTGGATCAGACACCTGCGAGATAGTAGATAGATTTTATTTATAACGCACTTTTTATTCTGAAGAATCTCAAAGTGCAACAATGGAAAAAACAACAAAAAAAACAAAAAAATTGTTTTTATAAAAATGCAAAATAAATGAAAAGTAAAAAATAATACAAACAATCAACACATAAAAGCCTTTCTGAACAGAAAAGTCTTCAATTCAGCTTTAAACTGGTCCAGGTTCTGTACTGCTCTCAGCTCACTGGGAAGGTGGTTCCAAAGCCGCGGTGCAGCCAGGCAGAAAGCTCGATCTCCCAAGGTACGAAGCCTGGTGGTGGGGACTTGAAGAAGCAGCTGGCCTAAAGATTTGAGAGTGCAGGTGGAGGATTTCAAAGTGATGAGTTCCTGTAGATGCATGTCCGATGATGCATTTATGTGTGAGCAGGAGGATTTTGTAGTCGATCTGGGATGAAACAGGAAGCCAGTGCAGTGAGTGTAGGATGGGAGTTATGTGATCATATTTATGGACACTCATAAGGACTCTGGCAGCGCTGTCCTGGATGTATTGAAGCATCTGGATGTATTCTGCCAGAAATCCCACTGAAGAGTCCGTTGCAGTAGTCCAGCCTGGTGGAGACAAAGGCATGGGCAAGTTTCTCTGCATCTGGAAAGGTTAAAAGGGGACGGAGTTTGGAGAAGTTTCGAAGGTGGTGAAAGGAAGTTTTACAAATGTGCTTAATGTGGTCATAGAAGGTCAGCTGTGGGTCAAACCGAAACCCTAGATTTTTGACTGAGGAGGAGAAACTGATGACCTGGCTGTCAAAGATAAGCTGGGATAATGGAGAGGACTGGATCTGATCAGGGGTTCCAACCAGTAGTGCCTCAGTTTTACTGGAGTTTAGCTGGAGGAAGTTAGTTCCCATCCATGCCTTAATCTCCTCAAGACATGTGGTGAGTCGGAACAGAGCTGTGGCGGGGCTCTGGCAGTTTTGATATAAAGTTGAGTGTCATCAGCATAACAATGAAAAGGTCCATGTCTGCTGATGACAGAACCGAGGGGAAGCATGTAGAGGATGAATAAGATTGGGCCGAGAACCGACTCTTGCCACAACAGGGAGCAGCCAGGACTCACATTCTCCCAATATATTGTCCTGTCAGAAAGGTAGGACTGAAACCCCTGCAGTGCTGCTCCAGATTGTCCAACTGTATTGTGGAGGCAGTTCAGGAGGATGGTATGGTCCACAGTGTTGAATGCCGCTGATAGGTCAAGGAGAATGAGCAGTGATGGTGATCCTGAATCAGCTGTCATTAGAAGGTCATTTGCCACCCTAAGCAGAGCTGTTTCAGTGCTGTGGGCAGAGCGAAAGCCTGATTGAAATATCTCAAATAAGTTTTTGTTTTTTTAGATGGTTGTGGAGCTGAGAGACCTTCTCTAGAACCTTTGACAGAAAGGGGAGGTTGGAGATCGGCCTATAATTAGCAAGGACCTCTGGGTCTAGGGTTGGTTTCTTAAGTATAGGACGGATGACAGCAGCTTTAAGGGCAAGAGGGACGTGACCAGTTTTGAGAGAGAGATTAACAAACTGGGTGATGATTGGGCTATGAACTTGAGCACAACAGTTGGGATGGGATCCAAGGTACAAGTGGATGACTTCATTTTTTTGATGGTTTAATAATAATAATAATAAACAAATACAACTTATAATAAATAAACTAAAATATTCTACAAATATAGACACACTACAATACCATAAATTACGGAGTTGGCTATTTTAAGTTATGCTGCTATTGGCCTAAGGAAAAAATCCAAACTTCAGTCTAATCATTGCCAAAAATATCTTCTATATTTAAATGACATTATGAGTGTGGCTTGTGGTCATAGTGGCATCAGTTGCTGCAGTAAATGTGGCATATTTGAGCAATTTTCAAATATCTTCCTGTTTAATTGCATATTGCCTGTCGTGCACAGTAGCCCTGAAGCCACCAGGGTGGTGGTGCCACCAGCGTGGGCCCGGCATCGCTGCTTGCAACTTTAATTTACCTTTATTCTACACTGCTCTGTCCCTCCTTGTAAAAACGGTCTGATGGTTTCCGGGTTCAATGAAGCAGGTCCCTCAAAAATACTCACTGGTCTCAGACTGGTTAGCTCGCCCAGCTGTGTTCTGATTCGCTAACCACCTAGTGCACGTGTTTGTTGATAGGTAAGTTATCACGAGCTGTGGGCGGAGCGAGGTGCTACAAAACTGACAGGGAGTAGGAGCCTGCTGGATTTACAACACAAGATCATCCACTTCACCTTATATATGTAATGTGACATTACGTCAGGGAACAGGGTCAACATTGAAAAAAACCCCTCATACTTATAGGTTGTGGCCCATAAGCTTCTGTTTTTAAAGTTGGAACTGCTCCATCTTTCAGGACAAGCCATTGTGCGAATCTTCCATTGAAATTGTGACGATTGTGAGCTTTCTTCCGTAAAAATGTGTAGCAGAGAGAGAGAGAGCGAGATTTGGGTAATAATTATGAGGGACCGAGTTAAAAATAAATGTTAAACATTTATTCCTAACTCCACCATCCCTAGGAAGGCTGAACAAAGTGGTCCTGCAATCCGGATGAAAATAACAGCGTTTTGTCAGCATTGCATGATCAACGGCACTCCAGCCTACTATTTAACAGCAATAAAAAATGGCCTCACCCCACCTTATTTAATATTCTTGGAGTGGAGGGGTTTACGTAAATATTGGGGCTGCTGATGTCAGCGAGTCTGGAGGAAAAGGCTGTAGCTCCCTTCCGGCCGTTTGCTGTATAGTCCTTAGAAATTGATTTCTTTAAAAGCAAATGTCTCACTTTTTTAAATTTTGAACGTTGTAACTTTGCAGATGTTGTTTATACTCAAACAGCAACATTACACACTAGCTAAAATTAGAAAAGTGAAATTGTGTTTTACCACCCCTTTTAACAAGCAAAAGTGGATTTGGACACACCATACTTACGCCGTGCACTTTAGACCATTAAAAAAGGGCCTAACCGTCTGGTAGCCGGTATAGAAATCCGCTTAGTAAAACAAATCGGTTTAAAAATTAATTTGTCCCCTCAGCTGTAAAGTGTTTAAATTCTCGGTAGATGTATTTATTGTGTATCTTCTTTTTTTTCTTCCTTTTTTCATGTATGTGTGTGACACTTTGTGTATGCTTGCTTGCTGCAACCAAATTGCCTTCGGGAAATGAATAAAGGCGGAACTGACTGAACCCTAAATGTCCCCAACTAAGCAAGCCAAAAAGTCAGCATTGGCAAGGAACGTAAACTCCATCAGATATGGAGAAAAAAACTCGGGAGAAACCAAGATCAGTTGGGGGCAGTTCTCTGGCCAGACGAATGATCATGGTATGATTTAATTCCAGTGGATTGATGTCATTCAGAATATTTCCTCCAGTTCCTTCTGCTTAAAGAACATGGTTACAGGAGTATTAAATAAAAACAAACTATTGAATTATGGAAAAGAAGTACACAACCTGAGTTGCGTGTATTTAAAATCCAAGCCAAGGTACAAATAGTAGGGAGGTTAAGTGACTTTTGACTTCAAGTCATGATGCAAAGGTCCCCTTTGGTATGGAAGTACCCTAGGGTCATACAAATAAATTTATCCTAAGACACAAGTGAGATCACAATTTTTATCAAAAATAAACAGGCTTTTTCAAAAATGGCCAACAATGTGCCGAAAATACTCTAGAGCCCATATCTTTGCTTCTGTTATCGCTATAATGACAAATTTGGTGTCAAAGTGTACATTTTTGGGGTCAGGGAATCCAATAAAATTGGTTTCAGGTTTAAAAATACAAAATATTTCCCCATACTATGCCAACTGGGGGTAAAAATGCACATTTCACATAAAAATATTGTCATCAGAGTGACTTTTTAATTATATTTTCCTTCAAAAACTTTAATTTTGTATTTAAGCAGTGCAGCTACTTCTGTACATTACATTTGTCCTAAGTAGCATGAGATTTCGACCAGTCAGGAGTAGACTACAGCAAATCAGTTCCTGCAACAACACATCCCATCTGCACCAGGAGCTGTGACAGCTGATAAAGCTGATAAAGGTCAGAGGTGACAGGTTAACACTTTGAGGTTCGAATGACTTTCTTATTAAATAGAAACATGTTTTTAATGTTAGATAACTTATAACTAGCTAGCTAGTAACTAGTTAGCTTCATCATAACTGTATTAATTTTTATTGAAGCAAGCACATAGCCTTCTAGTCCAGGCGTTTAAGGAAACAAGGGTGAACAAATTGCAACAGAATCAAACTCAACTGATTTTGTATCCTCAATATGTCCTGAGTAAGAAAGAAAAAAAAAGCCCAGAAGAATCCCATTTGGGGAAATTTCAGAAAAAGACCCAAATATAACATATTCATACGTCTATTCATTATTTTTCTCACATGAATAGGGTAAAACGTTTAACCTTTAGATATCGCCATGAAAATTATTGAATTGATTACTTATATCAAGACAAACAAAAAATATATTACAAGTTTGTAGTAAAGTTCGTTGTGTATGGAAGGAAGAAGACAGGGGTCGGCTTTGACTGGGACTCGCTATCTTTATTCAGTCTTTTCAAAACAAAAACAAACACACGTGTGTGTGATAACTCAGTTTCTCCCCAATATGGATCTCTCCTTCTTAATCAGACACTCCGTGTCAGTCTCTCAGTTTCTCTGCTGTGCATGCGAAGTCCCAGTCCAACACTCTCTCCCAGCTCTCTCCCGGCCGCGGCTTAAATGCCCTCTCTCCCTGCCAATTACTGCAATCAGAAACAGGTGTTCGTCATCTGTGCTTGACCTACTTACCTGCCGCTCCGCTCTGAGCTCTCTCTCCCGCTGCAGACCTCGCAGAACCACGCCCCCTTTGCCACATTGTTTTCAACGTGCGATTAAATCTTTCTACCAGCCCGTCTGTTTGTGGGTGATAGACGCTGGTCCGAATAGACTTAATGCCCAATAACTCGTAAAGTTCGCGGATTGTCCGTGACATGAACGCCGTGCCTTGATCGGTGAGAATCTCTTTTGGGATTCCCACCCGGGAGATTAGGGAGAACAGTGCACTCGCAACACTTTTCGCCGAAATGTTACGCAGTGGCACTGCCTCGGGATATCGTGTTGCGTAATCCACTAGGACTAATGCAAAGCGATGTCCGCGGGCTGACCGCTCTAATGGCCCGATGAGGTCCATACCAATTCTTTCGAAGGGGACCTGCATCAACGGGAGGGGGCACAATGGTGCTTTTGGTTGGGCCGGTGGGTTTACCAACTGACATTCACGACAAGACGCACACCACCGGCGTACATTCTCGTGAATGCCCGGCCAAAAGAATCGGGCCATGAGGCGGTTTATTGTCGCTGTTTGCCCTAAATGCCCGGCCATCGGATTGTGATGAGCCGCCTGGAAAAGCATTTCCCGACGGCTTTTAGGAATTAACAACTGGGTTGTAGTCTGTTTTGTCTGGGCATCTTGGGTCACCCGACACAACCTGTCCTTTATCAGAGTAAAATAGGGAAAGGTGAGCGGTTGATCAGGACGGAGGGGATGGCCGTCGATGGCACAGACCTGATTGAACGCATTTTTGAGCGTTTCATCCTGGGACTGCTCCAGGGGAAAGCCATCGCGTAACGAAAACACTGGCGTTTCCGGAGCGCTCGGTTCCCCCAGATCAGTGCCCAGTGGTCTCGGTTCCACCTCCCCCGCCTGCGCGACCGCCACCTTCCCTTTCTCTTTTTTCCCCCAAGAGGCATCCACACACAAACATCCCAATAATTTTTTAAAACCTGGCCAATTTGTCCCCAAAATCAGTGGATGCCGGAGGTGCTGGTTAACGGCCACCTCAACTCTATGTTTTTGACCCCTGAATAGAAAATGGAGGTCTGGTTACAACCTGAATCCACCAAAGCTTGATAAGTACCCCCCTTGATACTCACGGGTATTTGGTACAGGCCAGCCTGATCGGGGGCGGCGTGCGGTGCGTCGGGGATCCGGACCAGTGTCTCCACCTCCATCCCCGGACACTGATCAATAAACTGTCCGGGGTCCCCGCAACGCCAGTGCGCCAGCCCAGGTTTCCCCGCGGCCCTAGTGGCTGGCAGTGGGGTCATGAATTGGAGTGGAGAGAGCGGGTGCCGGGAAGCCGGCAGACCGGGATCCTGAGCTCCTCCCCCTCCTCTCGCTGGCGGCTGGTAGCCGGCGGCTGGATCGGCTGGAGCTCCCGATCTCCACCGTGGAGCCGGCCGGGGCGTCAGCGTAGTGCGTGACCTGGGTAGAGGGACAGGTTTAGAGAGAGAGGAGGGGGAAAAAGAAGAGAGAGAGAGAGAGAGAGAGAGAGAGAGAGAGAGAGGCTGATGGTAGGGTTTCGCCGACCCCTCGGCACGCCACCATTTCGTCCTCCGCCAGCTGGATGGCCTGGTCTAGCGACGCCAGGCGGTGGCACTGGACCCATTGCGCAGTCCTCCTCGGCAGCCTTGCCACAAACTGCTCCAGTGCCACACGATCGATGATGTCCTCGACGTCACTCCCAGCCGCCATCAACCACTTGCGGCAGGAGTCCCGGAGCTGGTGCGCGAAGACGAAGGGCCGATCAAACTCGTCCAGGGTTAGCGTCCGGAACCGTTGCCGGTGTTGTTCCGGAGTCCGGCCGACCCTCTGGAGGATCGCGCGCTTCAGGTCGTCGTATACCAGGAGATTCGAGACTGGCAGTTGGTGGGCGGCTACTTGTGCCTCTCCGGACAGTAGAGGCAGCAGCCGCATTGGCCAGTCCGTTTTGGGCCATTCCCAATACACGGCCGCCCGCTCAAAGAGGTCCAGGAAGGCCTCAGGGTCATCCTCCGGACCCATCTTGGCTACAGTCATTGGGGCGGCCGAGTCGATGGTCTCCCGGTCCATCCAGCTCCGGAACAGCTCGCGGTCTTCATGCTGGGCCGTGAGGAGAGCTTCGAACCTTTTCTGTTGTTCCTCCCTCACGGCCAGCAGGTCCTGGTGGTGTTCTTGGTGAAGACCCGCGAGCGATTGGGCAATGTCCGCAAGTGGCGTCCTCGGTGGAGTTTGCATGGCGGAGGCTCTCTTCTTCCTTCCCGGGTTTCGGCACCAGTGTAGTAAAGTTCGTTGTGTATGGAAGGAAGAAGACAGGGGTCGGCTTTGACTGGGACTCGCTATCTTTATTCAGTCTTTTCAAAACAAAAACAAACACACGTGTGTGTGTGTGATAACTCAGTTTCTCCCCGATATGGATCTCTCCTTCTTAATCAGACACTCCGTGTCAGTCTCTCAGTTTCTCTGCTGTGCATGCGAAGTCCCAGTCCAACACTCTCTCCCAGCTCTCTCCCGGCCGCGGCTTAAATGCGCTCTCTCCCTGCCAATTACTGCAATCAGAAACAGGTGTTCGTCATCTGTGCTTGACCTACTTACCTGCCGCTCCGCTCTGAGCTCTCTCTCCCGCTGCAGACCTCGCAGAACCACGCCCCCTTTGCCACAAAGTTTTTTTTTAATTGTTTGTTAACATGGACAAATGGTGCATAATCTTTTCAGTACATCCTCTAGTTGCTCTGGGGTCAGTCAGATCAGACCACAACATCAGAAAGTTACTATGTCTAATTTTGAAACAATTGACCGTACAATTTTAGAAGAAATGGTACAGCACCTTAAAAAAATCAACCTGCACCCTTGACACACTCCCCACTTATTTTTTCAAAAGTGTGTTTAACTGTTTAGAAGCAGATCTCCTAGAAGTGGTAAACTCCTCACTTCTCTATGGGACTTTTCCAAACTCCCTTAAAACTGAAATATTTAAGCCTCTTCTGAAAAAGAGGAATCTGGATAACTCCATACTGAGCAACTACAGACCAATCTCAAATCTCCCCTTCATAGGCAAAATCATTGAAAAAGTTGTTTTCAGTCAGCTGAACAAATTCTTAAATTCAAACAGATTCTTTGACAATTTTCAATCTGGTTTCCGACCGCATCACAGCACAGAGACAGCGCTCATAAAGATTATAAATGATATTCGCTTAAACACTGCTACAGGCAAAACATCAATTCTGGTACAACTGGATCTCAGTGCCGCATTCGACACTGTTGACCACAACATACTTCTAGACAGGCTGGAAAACTGGGTCGGGCTTTCTGGGATGGTCCTCAGATGGTTCAGATCATACTTAGAAGGAAGAGGTTATTATGTGAGTATAGGAGACCATAAGTCTGAGTGGACGTCCATGACATGCGGAGTCCCACAAGGGTCAATTCTGGCACCACTCCTGTTTAACCTGTATATGCTGCCACTGAGCCAAATAATGAAAAAGAACAATATTGCTTACCACAGCTATGCTGATGACACCCAGCTCTACTTAGCACTATCACCTAATGACTACAGCCCCATTGACTCCCTGTGCAAATGCATTGATGAAGTTAACAACTGGATGTGCCAAAACTATCTTCAGTTAAACAAAGACAAAACCGAAATCACTACATTTGGAAACAAAGATGAAATTCTCAAGGTGAACGCATATCTTGAGGCTAAAGGCCTGATAACAAAAAATCAAGTCAGGAATCTTGGAGTGATTTTGGAGTCAGACCTGAGTTTCAGTAGTCATGTCAAAGCAATAACTAAAACAGCAAAATATATAGATATAATCATACAGAACGCTGCTGCCAGAATTCTGAGCAGAACCAGAAAATATGACCATATCACACCAGTCCTCAGGTCTTTACACTGGCTTCCAGTTACATCTAGGATCGATTTTAAAGTACTTAAACTTGTAAAACATTTTTTGTCTTGATATAAGTAATCAATTCAATAATTTTCATGGCGATATCTAAAGGTTAAACGTTTTACCCTATTCATGTGAGAAAAATAATGAATAGACGTATGAATATGTTATATTTGGTTCTTTTTCTGAAATTTCCCCTAATGGGATTCTTCTGGGCTTTTTTTTTTCTTTCTTACTCAGGACATATTGAGGATACAAAATCAGTTGAGATTGATTCTGTTGCAATTTGTTCACCCTTGTTTCCTTAAACGCCTGGACTAGAAGGCTATGTGCTTGCTTCAATAAAAATTAATACAGTTATGATGAAGCTAACTAGTTACTAGCTAGCTAGTTATTAGTGATCTAACATTAAAAACATGTTTCTATTTAATAAGAGAGTCATTTGAACCTCAAAGTGTTAACCTGTCACCTCTGACCTTTATCAGCTGTCACAGCTCCTGGTGCAGATGGGATGTGTTGTTGCAGGAACTGATTTGCTGTAGTCTACTCCTGACTGGTCGAAATCTCATGCTACTTAGGACAAATGTAATGTACAGAAGTAGCTGCACTGCTTAAATACAAAATTAAAGTTTTTGAAGGAAAATATAATTAAAAAGTCACTCTGATGACATCATTTTTATGTGAAATGTGCATTTTTACCCCCAGTTGTCATAGTATGGGGAAATATTTTGTTTTTTTAAACCTGAAACCAATTTTATTGGATTCCCTGACCCCAAAAATGTACACTTTGACACCAAATTTGTCATTACAGCGATAACAGAAGCAAAGATATGGGCTCTAGAGTATTTTCGGCACATTGTCGGCCATTTTTGAAAAAGCCTGTTTATTTTTGATAAAAATTGTGATCTCACTTGTGTCTTAGGATAAATTTATTTGTATGACCCTAAGGTACTTCCATACCAAAGGGGACCTTTGCATCATGACTTGAAGTCAAAGGCCTATTTTTTGGGCTTAACCTCCCTACTAAAATAAAGTAACAATTGATCAATTACGAAGGCTCCGTACTTTATCAGTGTTTTTCTTTGGAAAACTTTTACTTGGATTCAAAGAGGTTTGTACGATAACGTGCATATAGCTGTTATTATGCAAATAATCTGTATGCAAATATATAATGAATATTAAACTGATTTAAAACAATGTACAAATATTAATCATATTCCTCTCAATTTTTTGTCTTTTTTTGCGTTCCCATAATTTGTGTTCGCCATCTACTGGTTGGACATGTAAGATACACCTGTCTACAATAAAAAAGAGAAATACATTTTTATTGCATTTGTTTAATAAAATCGCTAGATATTCACAGTTACTCGCCACGCCCTCACATCGCTGCTGGTTCAGTGTTTCACACACCCGGATCTTGTGCACCAGCTGACCCAGAGTAAACACTGACTGTGAGGAAGGGTGAAGTTTCAGCCTCTCCATAAAGCTCGCCAAAATACTGGTTTTAGATTAGCACAACATTAAATATTATCGCCAAACGCTGGAAGAAATGAACACGTCCAAAAGAAGTGAAAGTGACTGGCAAGGTTTAGTGAGCGAGGTAAGTGCTGCGTTAATAAAGCACGGTGGTGATGAGGATGATGATGACGACTGTTTCCATATGGCACTGCTTCGCTGCCAAAACCACCTGAACTCAACATTCAACAGATCTAGCATAGCGTGTGTTACATGGAATGCTTACAATTTCAAATGGGCTTTGTAGTGAGGTATAAGTTGTTAACAATTAATTATGTTACGTTCAAGAGTGCTCTCGCCTTTGAAACCTAATTTAACAGCTAGGTTAAAGGTGTTCGGTTTTAAATGAGTAAAAAGTACCTCTTAACCAGATGTTTCCAAGACCATGGGAACCCTGTTTTTTTTTTTTTTTTTGATTTTTTTTTTTAAAGAAAAAACTTGTTGAGAGTATGAATTAAAATGAGAAATGTCTATTTTTAGTTGTTTTAGCGTATTATAATGCTGTCTTAAATATGAAGGCACCCTGGTGTAGAACCACTGGTGAAAAAGTGTTTGTAAAGTGCCCCTATTATGCTATTTTAAAGGATCTTAATTTTGTTTTGGAGATCTCCAACAAGCATCGAAGATAAAAGAAAGAAAGAAAGAAAGAAAGAAAGAAAGAAAGAAAGAAAGAAAGAAAGAAAGAAAGAAAGAAAGAAAAAATAAACACCAAAGGGTCTCAATCAGGTCCCAAGTTTAGTAATAAGGACACTGATCAGGGAGTTGGACATTTTAAGGGTTGTATCGATCGCTCCCTAAAAAGTCCCACAATGCACCACAAAATCCGGGTGCATACTTACAGGTTGTGATAGACCCATCTTTCAGGGGCTAGCGTTTTGCAAATCCTGCATTGAACTCAAAAATTTCTCATCAGTAAAAACTTTTCTAGTGACGTAGAACCATCACACAGTAGGATTAGAAATACAAACAACTCCTATAGTTTTTTTTTTTTTTTTTGAGAGAGAGAGAGAGAGACAGTACATTTATTTATCACGCACTTTCGACTTTACAACTTTGCAGAACGTTTATATTTACAAACAGCTACACACTGCATGAAAGGGAATAAATTGAAAAATCATAATATGGGACTTTAAAATATGGTAGCAGGTTTTCTGCTGATCCAAGGTGAACTGCCAGAACTTACTAGTGTCACCAGCAGCAAATTGATTACAGTAGAATATAGAAATAAATAGAGTAAAAATTAGTGACCACAATGGAACAACTAGAAACCATGTAAAAGCCTTCTGAAGCTGGTTTTATCTAGAATTTCCATTAATTTTTAGCAATTAGAAGAAAGCAATCTGAATGTGTTTTGAAATCTGATCATACAAAGGTTTAGTATATTTAGTATGTTTTCTTATTTTAAGTTTAGATGAAATGCGTTTTTTATGTTTTGCCCTATTTCATCTTTATGACACTTTATAAATGAATGCGGTTACACATTTTTTATTTATTTAACTTTTAAAGGTGCACTATGTAGTATTTTTGTAAATTGTGAGTAAATTGCTATTTTAACCAATGACCCGGGACGTGTCAGCATAGCGTTTGAGGGAGTCAGCTGTCAATTGCGTCATATCTGCGTTACCCTCAGTTTTATTTGGTCGAGGCGCTTTTCTCTTAGCAGTGTGAACATGTCACAGCAAACTACGCCTTTGTTTAGAATAGGCGCACTCCAGCGGACGGAAAGTTGCGTAGTGCACCTTTAACTACCAGCACTATTGATGCATGATAATTAAATATCAAAAAGCTTAATTATAATGCTTGTATTGTTGCTACTATTTAAAAAAAAAATTGTGCCTCACCACACTTGTATACTAGTCGAAATTTTGAAAGAAGTTTTTAAAAAAAAAATTTTTAATGTTTCTTAAAGAAGTCTCTTATTCCCACCAAGACTGCATTTATTCAATCAAAGATACAGTAAAACAGTAATATTGTGAAATATTACCATTTAATGTGCAGTGGTACAATGCAGTCCAAACCAAATACTGTGCTCCTGGCAAATACAAAACCCAGACAAGTCGATCTGATTGCCAGACAGAGAAGCGTGATTCGTCACTCCAGAAAACACGTTTCCACTGCTCTAGAGTCCATTGGCGGCGTGCTCTACACCACCTCATCCGACGCTTTGCATTGCTCTTGGTGAGGTACGGCTTAGATGCAGCTGCTTGGCCCAGGGAAACCCATTTCATGAAGCTCTCTATGCATATTCAGCATCATTACTCCCCTCTTCAGTAGCACATGATCCTTCCGATGTCATTTAAATATTCTGATTTGCTGCTTAAGAAACATTTCTTATTATTAGCAGTGCTGAAAACCATTGTCTGCTTCATATTTTTGGTGAAACTGTGACACTGAAGACTGGAGTAATGATGCTGAAAAAGAAAATTTGGCATGACATGATTGACATATATATATATATATATATATATATATATATATATATATATATATATATATATATATATATATATATATGTATATATATGTATATATATATATATATATTATTGTAATAATATTTCAGAATATGAGTTTTTGTTTTGTTTTTTTTGCTTAAATAAAGGCAGCCTTCATGAGAGACTTCTTCAAAAACATTATAATTCCAAACTTTTTACAGGTAGTGTACAGGTCCACACTGATACTTTCCTTGTTTCTGCAGTTCTTGATATGCAAACGTAAACTGGAGAGCAAGAAGGACGCCCTTCTCATTCTGTCCAAAGAGCTGGACACATGTCAGCAGGAGAGAGACCAGTACAAACTGATGGCCAACCAGCTGCGAGAGACACACCAGGGCTTGAAGAAGAAATACAGAGAACTAATTGTGTGTCTTCTAAATGAATTTTATTCATTATTATTTCTATTTAAATGTGAGGATCATTTCTTGGCTTTGTAGTTCATCAGAATGTTTTATAACGTATTTCAGGGTGGTGATTCTTCACTTCCTCCAGAAAAACGTAATCAGGTCAGTTGATTTATACGTGATTGTTAACTTTTGAACTTATTGCAGGTCATTACATTTTCTTTCTCTCTGCTTTTCTGTCTTTCCTTTTGTC
Source organism: Pseudorasbora parva (assembly GCF_024679245.1). Classification (NCBI taxonomy): domain Eukaryota; kingdom Metazoa; phylum Chordata; class Actinopteri; order Cypriniformes; family Gobionidae; genus Pseudorasbora; species Pseudorasbora parva. Next base: position 11,356,197 of record NC_090172.1, on the reverse strand, counting down.
TCAGGTGAATTTGGCTCAGTTGTTGATGGATTCGAGGGAGAGAAATAAGAAGCTAGTTGAAGAGGTGAAGGAACTGACTCAGAGACTCAGTGAGACCCAGGGAGACAATAAGGTACCCAATACACATTAAACTATTAAAAAATAGCTTGCATCCAAACTTGTGGATGAATGTTATTAGAAAAATTGGAATATTGTATAAAACATTTGCAAATAACGCACAGTTCTGTCAGTATCACTAATGTCAAAGATGATTGACAATTATCATATGGTTTAGATTGGTGGTATGGTTCTGTTCTGGGCTAGAATTCCATGCGCATCCATGCAGCCTAGCATGGATAAGAGCAGGGAGAGCAACGATCAGCCGCCTTAAGGGTACAGAACAGAACCCACTGGGAGGCCATTATACCAGACTCAGGCATTTCAGAATCATTAAAACGTCATTTGAGATGCTGTGTGATGCAATTGGTCCGCTGGTTAGTCCAGTTATCCAATCACAATCATGTTGAGGCAATTTGTGAGTTTTTTTGTTGCACATCCAGGATTTTTTTTCAAGAAATGTGTTTCCATTTTAGTTTAGTAGAGCATATTTTTTAAAGAATAAAACAATTATCCTCCTCAATTGAAGGCATGCATTTTTTATGCACATTTTAAGATCTTTGAAAATTTTGAAAATAGGCTCATTTTCCAAGTCCCTTAGAGTTAAACAGTTGAGTTTTACCCTTTTTGAATCCATTCAGCCGATCTCTGTATCTGGCGGTAGCACTTTTAGCATACATCATTGAATATAGGTCCATTAGCATTGCTCTCAAAAATTACCAAAGACTTTATTTTTTCAAAGATAATATTTTTCCAAATTAAAACTTGACTAATCTGTAGTTACATCATGTACTAAGACCAACGGAAAATTAAAAGTTTAGATTTTTATACCGATTTAGATAGGACTTATTTTTTTCATTCCTGCGTAAGAATTATGGAACTTTGTCGTCATACCATGGGTTCAGCGGCGCGATGATATTACGCACCGCCTGAAAATAGTCCTCAGATAGGTAACTTCCGACAGGCACTAAGTTTGTGTCATTTCAGCCGGCAAATTATGTAGTGGATTTACTGTGTGATTAACCATATGGTTCTGTGTGTCGTAAAGAGCTGTGGGAGTCGAAGAGTCGAAGTTGTATACTACTACCATCATTTTTCACAGACCAACGAAAATCAAGTAATGAAAGAATCAGTGGTTGACTGCTCTGAACCATAGATATTTAAACACCGGTAGATTCAAACAAGAGTGTTTGCTCAAAGCATTTGGGACCAATTGACTATTTGGCAAACATGGACAGTGTTACCACAGTACGGCATCTAAACAAACAAGCGAATATGACACACGAGCATATTCAAGCAAAAGCCAACATATATTAGTTCTTTCTTGGCTTATGTCCGTCCTGTGTGACTTGTGTGTTTTGAATAATGACGTGCACCGAGCCTCTCTTCTCACCATCATTATTAGACACGGCCCTTACTGGCAGATTGGCTACAAGTTTCTTATTCCTCTCGGCCCGAATCCTTTTTCTAAAACAGTTTTGAAATAACACTTACCCCACCTTTAACAGTACTCGTATTTTGGGTGCATATTTTGTTTTTGTGGGTGCATTTAATTCCACTCTTTAAACTCCCAAATAAAATGTTTCATTTTTTTCCACCTGGTGATGGTCTCGATCTCCACGTCGGAGTTTCGCTTTTTCGCTTCTTTGCCGTCTTCCGTGCGTCCATGGCGTAAAATGAGGGCGTGGGGGAGGCAGAGACTTAAAATAGGGGCGTGTTATTCTCATTATTTTCGTTTTCAGCCGTGGCATTTATCAAGGGCAAGTATTACGTACATCTGGATTGCAGAGGTGCGCACAGCTTCATAAATCAGGCGAGAGGAGTGAAAGCATTATCTTACGCCGACATACACGCCCGTTTCTACGCAAGATTGATAAATGAGAGCCAATGTGAGAGACTGTACTATAGTGTTACAATAAAACAAAATAGATTGTTTAGAACTGTAACATTTATTGCACAGTTTACAAACAATAACAGTAGCAAATATTTCTTTAATGTCATTGCTCTGTCTCCTTCTTTGGTAGTGAAGCTCACGTTATCCTTTGCGTTCTTAGTCACTAATTTTGTGGTGGCATTTAACGATGTGAGAATTAGATTAGAATTACTTTTCCACCGACGTGGAGAGACTCTTCCTGGGCATAAGTTGCACGTTAAATAAACATGTAAGAATGTTTATGTAACTTTCACCTCAACGAGGGAAAAGTAGAGCATACGTCCAGTTTGCGACAGCTACCTTTGAAGTCATTGGACATGATATTGCGATATCATGTCCAATGGACTTCAAAAGTAGCGTGTGTGTGTGTGTGTGTGTGTGTGTGTGTGTGTGTGTGTGTGTGTGTGTGTGTGTGTGTGTGTGTGTGTGTATGTCTACCTACCTAAGCCAATTATGAATCATCATCAGTTGTGGTTGTCTCCCACCCACCTATCATAATCAGAACCTGTTCGGATGAAAACTGCTTCAGTGAGCTCAAATAAAGTAACACCTCATTTTATTATCAGTAACAGCGTTGTAACGGGGGAAACAGTATTTAATTTGATTACTCGTAACTGAAAAAAATAACGCTGTTAGTAACGCCGTTTATCTATGTGCTGTTATTCCCATCACTGGGTATAGTGATAGGTTGCCACCTGTGCAAAATGTTCATTCGTGAAATTTCCTCACTACTGAATATTCCACGGTCAACTGTTAGTGGTATTATAACAAAGTGGAAGCCACGTAAAATCAGAGAGCAGGGTCAGCGGATGCTAAGGCACACAGTGCGCAGCTACAGACCTCCTTTAGATTAACTCAAGAACAGTGTATAGCCTTTAGATTAACTCAAGAACAGTGTATAGAGAGCTTTATGGAATGGGTTTCCATGGCCGAACAGCTGCATCCAAGCCTTACATCACCAAGTGCAATGGATGCAGTGTTGTAAAGCACGTAGCCACTGGACTCTAGAGCAGTGGACAGTGTTCTCTGAAGTGAAGAATCACGCTTCTCTGTCTGGCAATCCAATGGATGACTCTGAGTTTGGCAGTTGCCAGGAGAACGGTACTTGCCTGACTCTATTGTGCCAAGTATAAAGTTTGATGGAGGGAAGATTATGGTGTAAGGTTGTTTTTCAGGGGTTGGCCTTGGCCCTTTAGTTCCAGTGAAAATAAATCTTAATGCTTCAGCATACCAAGACATTTTGGACAATTTCATGCTCCCAATTTTTTTGGGAAAAGTTTAGGGATGGCCCCTTTCTGTTCCAACATGACTGTGCACCAATGCACAAAATAAGGTCTATAAAGACATGGATGAGTGAATTTGGTGTGGAGGAACTTGACTGGCCTGTCCTCCTGGCCTGTCCTCCTGACCTCAACCCGATAGAAAACCTTTGGGATGAATTAGAGTGGATCATGTCAGGCCTTATCGTCCAACATCAGTGCCTGACCTCACAAATGCACTTCTAGAAGAATGGTAAAAAATTCCTATAAACATACTCCTAAAGCTTGTGGAAAGCCTTCCCAGAAGAGTTGAAGCTGTTATAGCTGCAATGGGTGGGCCAACTACATATATAACCCTATGGCTACGGATTAGGAATGGGATGTCATTAAAGTTCATGTGCATGTAAAGGCAGGCGTCCCAAAATGTTTGCCAATATAGTGTGTGTTCTTCTCTCATCCCTGTTGGTATCTTCCCTTATACCATAGCTGTTAAGAATGACCATCACAAAACAAAGGCTTGGGGATGATGAAGTCGGGTTCAGACATTTTCCTGCTCATGAGCGCGAGGATCTGGTCAGGCAACTGGAGAAAGCAGCCCTGCATGTGTGTCTTTAAGTATTATATATTATTCCCATCTTTATTTATTGCACTTCTTCAGTTCAAGTAAATGAGAAAAACATTATTTTAGTTCTTTCTTGTGTCCTCCTCATCATATATTTTCACTATCATGACACTAAATCAAATATGGTGCGTTATGAAATTATCCATTGGTACTTTTTTTAAGAGAGAAGAACTTGAACACAGTCTGAAGACGGTGAGTGACGAACTGCAGGATGTAAAGGCAGAGAGGACTGTGTTCAAGGAGAAAGCTGAACGTCTCAACCTCGAGCTGAACCACATCCTGGGAGGACAGGAGAAGCGCATCATCGATGTGGACGCCCTCTGCATGGAGAACAAGTTAGGGAGTGTTAATGTTGCTTTTCAGATATTCATTATTTTTAATAATGCAGTGGTTCTTAATTTTTGATTACCGTACAAGGCCCCTCCATTGTCCACAACAATATTTGATGGCCTACCTATGGAGTCTAGGTTGTAAATAATTTTTTTTTAAATTTGTTTTTAATTTATAGACACATTTTTACAAACTCTTTTTAACCATTTCATTTGACTTTTCTAGATGTTTGGAATTTACTAGATAAAGATTTTTTTGTAAAGATTATTTTTTTTACAAACTTTTTACCCACTCTATATAACCAATAAATTAGATGTATGTAATTTACTAGATAATGTTTTACTCAGAATATTTCAGATTTTTTTTTATTTTTTTTTTTTTTTTAAATAAAAATGCATATCAACACATTGTTCACCTCAAAAATGAAAATTGTCATAATTTACTCAACCCTCATGTTGTTTCAAACCTGTATACAGTTATTTCTTGCGTTGAACACAAAAAAAGATATTTAGAACAATATAGGTGACCAAACAATTTATGTTTTTGTATATGGGAAAAATACTATGGAAGCCAATGGGGTCCATCAACAGTTTGGTTACCTATATTTCTCAACATATCTTCTTCTGTATTCAACGCAAGAAAGAAACGCATACTGGTTTGCATTTACAACCTGAGGGTGAGTACATGATGGCAGATTTTTGGTTGAACTAACCCTTCAACCCTTCAGTTTGCTGAGGCTATAAGAATCCCCTAGTTGAAGAATCACTGGTTTATACAATAAATCAAACTGGTTTTTGAAACATGGCAGGTGGTTTACTGCTGGCTCAAAGTGAACTACCAGCTCTAACTAGCCCCACCTGCAGCTGACTGGTTGCAGGCACGTTGTCTTGTTTTCAGTTTAAATTAGATATTTTTCCATGCAACTTAAGGTTTGTCATATTGCAGATACTTGCATGAGAGATTAAAACAAGTACAAGAGGAGGTCAACCTGCTGAATAGTAACATACAGAAATATAAGGCAAGTCTGATAATTCTTTTACACAGCTATTATTATTGAAATTGTATTATTATTTGTATTATTATTATTAAAATGTTGAATAATTAATATTATAATATCTTGTAGGCTGCTCTGGATCGAAGAAGAAATCCTGAGATCACTGGCAAGTCTAACAGCAGCGCTCTTACCGGAGTCCTTTCTCCTAAACAAGGTGTTTGGGTCATGAGATTGCTTTTTTCTTAGAAGGCTTGAAGAACTGAACTGACAAAGAAGCAAAGAAATGTTGCTGTACAGCATATCAAATGACTGCATACACTTGTGTAGTTTATTCACTCAAATATTATTCACCTCTCTTCCTGCTATTTGCAGTGCAAGGGCTGTTGTCAAAGGAGAAGGGTTGCAGTTTACCAGCCACACCTCAGTCTATCTCAGACCTGAAGTCTTTAGCAACAGCCTTGCTGGAGACCATTCATGAGAAGAATATAATCATTAAACACCAAAGACAGACCAACAGGTGTGTGTGTAACTTTATTAGCAATGACAGTTCAGAAATAGCCTGTACATTGAAAATCCATTTTGGTGTAAAAACACTAAAAACAAGTAAATTTTATAATTTCAGACAGCAAGTAACACATTGAATTAAAAGGGAAATGTTTAAGTACAATGTTTTTAATAATAATAAATAATACATTTTATTTATAAAGCATAGCAAGCTACAAAGGAAGAAAATAAATAAATAAATAGAGCAATTAAGAACTACAATACAACTACAAATTTTAGATCTACAATATCAACATTTAGGCAAGGCAAGTTTATTTGTATAGCACATTTCATACCCAATGGCAATTCAAAGTGCTTTTAAAGGGATAGTTCACACAAAAATGTAAATCCTGTCATAATTTATTCACCTTCAAGTTGTATGTATGATTAGTATGTATGTATGCTCAACACAAAAGAAGATATTTTGTAGAATATGGGTAACCAAACCGTTTATGGACGGCATTGACTTCCATAGTATGAAAAAGAGAAGAAAAGTTCTTCAGTTCAGCTGAAGAAATGCATTTATACAGGTTTGGATCAACATGAGGGTGAGTAAATGATGACAGGATTTTCATTTTTGGGTGAACTATCCTTTTAAATATCTTACCTGCAGGTTTCATACACAGTGTTTTGAAAGAAAAATGTCTTATGTTATACATACATCTGTATTAGGTAAATGTATTGATGCATTGTAGAATTCTTGGAACCCGAGTTGCAGATTTGGAGAGGAAGTTGAAAACTCTGGAAATTTCAGGACTTTGGAGTCTCCCAGGTAAGATTTTCTTGCATGTTGATCTTGTTTTTGTGCTTTCTATTTTCCACATGATCTAATATCTCTGTTTATAGGATATAATTGCAGCCTTGAATGCAATAATGATATTTGTTGGGCCGGCAGTGGCTCAGTGGTTCATGTAGGTTGTCTACTAACCGAAAGGTTGGTGGTTCGATCCCCGGTTCCACCTGACCAAGTGTCGAGGTGTCCTTGAGCAAGACACCTAACCCCAGCTGCTCCCGATGAGCTGGATGGTGCCTTACATGGCTGACATCGCCGTCGGTGGATGAATGGGTGAATGAGGCAAAAATGTAAAGCGCTTTGGATGGCCATAGGGTCTGTTATAGCACTATATAAATGCAGTCCATTTACCATATTCTAGTCTCTAGCTGTTTGATTTGAGATGTCATTCTTGACTTTATGGCTTTAGACCAAACGAAACTTTTAGACCAAACTTTTCGAAAAGTTCATATTGTAATAATATCAAGTTAAAAGCTTTACTTTAAAATGCATTAAAATAGAATAGAAAATAGAATTGTTACGATTTAAAGAAGTACACCATATTTTGATGTATTTAACTGTAGTAGGATTCAATATTTAATCTAAATGCACTAAATTGCAACTTAATTACCAATTTGTAATTAATTACACATATTTAAATCCATGACATACAAGTTTCTATAGAGATGGTATTAAAGTACACCGATCAGGCATAACATTATGTCCTAATATTGTGTTAGTCCCCTTTTGCTGCCAAAACAGCCCTGAACGGTTGAGACATGGACTCCACTAGACCCCTCAAGATGTGCTGTGGTATCTGGCATCAAAATGTTAGCAGCAGATCCTTTAAATCCTGTAAGTTGCGAGGTGGGGCCTCCATGGATCAGACTTGTTTGTTCAGCACATCCCACAGCTGTGTGATTGGATTGAGATCTGAGGAAATTGGAGGCCAAGTCAACACTTCAAACTTGTGCTCTTCAATCCATTCCTGAACCATTTTTGCTTTGTGGCAGGACGCATTATAATGCTGAAAGAGGCCACGGCCACCAGGGAATACCGTTTCCATGAAAGGGTGTACATGGTCTGCAACCATGCTTAGGTAGGTGGTACATGTCAAAGTAACATCCACATGAATGGCAGGACCCAAGTTTTTCCAGGAGAACATTGCCTCTGCTGACTTGCCTTTTTTTCATAATGCATCCTGGTGCCATGTGTTTTCCAGGTAATACACACATTACCTGGCCAGCCACGTGATGTAGAAGAAAACGTGATTCATCAGACCAGGCCAAGGACAGGGGTCAGAATGGGCACCCTGACTGGTCTGCGGCTATGCAGCACCATACGCAACAAACGGATGTACTGTGTATTCTGACACCTTTCTAGCCAGAACCAGCATTAACTTCTTGATTTGAGCTACAGTAGCTCGTCTGTTTGATCGGACCACACGGGCCAACCTTCACTCCTCACGTGCATCAATGAGCCTTGGCCGCCCATGACCCAGTTGTCGGTTCACCACTGTTCCTTCCTCGGACTACTTTTGATAGATACTGACCACTGCAGACCGGGAACAACCCACAAGAGCTGCAGTGTTGGAGATGCTCTGACCCAGTTGTCTAGCCATCACAATTTGGCCCTTGTCAAACTCACTCAAATCCTCACGTTTGCCGTTTTCCACATCAACTTTAAGGACAAAATATAATCCTAATATATCCCAACCCAATAACAGGTGCCATGATGACGAGAAAATCAGTGTTATTCACTTCACCTGTCATTGGTCATAATGTTATGCCTGATTGCCACAGTTTCTTCAATTTTACTGTCCACAAGGCAAAACTTGCAAGACTGATTGCTTAGAAAAGTAATGGGTACAGTTAGGGGTTGGTTTAAATCACAAATCCTAAGTATGAGCAATAGTTAAAGGTTGACTTGGCAAGCACCACTAATGAAACGATTTTAGTTTAGTTTCAAGGTCCTCGTTTAATTTTATATGGGCCATTTCATAAGTGTTCACATTGGCCTACTTTTCTAAAATAGTAGTACAAGCACCAGTACAAAAGAAGTACTTAGAGTCTCCGTCCACAAGAGGGTAGTAAAGCACTGCCACTGAAGCACAGATCAGACGCTCGCATGTCATAAGACTGTCATTCTGCCGCCATAAAGCTGACAAGCATCCATTACTGAAACTGATTGCCCACATTACAAACACATTTGGGGAATGTGGTATTATTAGGGAACTTTGTGGATGAGAGTGAGGATCACAACTCAGCCTTTGAAAGTGATCGAATGGCAGAGTTGGTGGCCTTGCTAAAATGAACTGGGGAAATCAGTTTAAAGTGCACTCGCTATTTTTTTTTACCCTCATTAAAGAAGTTTTAACTTTAAAGAAATGAATAGCACTTTTGGTAAAATTGTTTAAAGTCACTTACATGAGAGATTAATAGTAGCCTAATAAAAGCTTATTTAGTGTGCCTCCGTGCCAAAGGTATCAATATAATACATATTGGACAACATGAAAAAGAAGTGCATTAGAAGTGTACTGTAGATCTTACTTTTTTAAACTGCACTTGCAGATAATATAATAACAATGAAATAAGTGTATTTACTTTCAAGAAAGGTAGTCCCTTAAGTACACTTCAAAAGTAAATGTAAAAGTAATGCCAAATTAAGTTTTACTTTAAAGTACATTTTAAAGTATTGTTTTAACGATCTTTTGTTACGCTTTAAAGAAGAACACTTATTTTGATGTGTTGTACAACATGATAGCATATATAATAGTGTATTTTAACTTCCAATATATAATTAATTGATATTTAAAAAGACAATATACGTAATTCTGAAATTACATATAAAGATACGTCCTATAAATCTTCAGCTAATTGCATTTCAATTTCTTTGTAAATACGTATTTAACTAAAAGTATGCTAAAGTGTACTGGACATAGAGAAAGCATTCCAGAAAGAAAATTGAGTTTTTTCCCTAGATTGTGAACATCCCTGTCCTTTTTTTCTTGTTGTCTGTTTAGGTGACAGGTTGCACTTGTTTCCTTGTTGACTACTGCAGTCCTGTCAGAACAGCCTGTCTGACTTAAACTTGTTTTCCCCTTACGACTCTTTTTACCTGTCATCTCAATGACAAAAAAACAAGTGAGAGAGATCATTTCTTGTTTGAAATGCGCCAGAAGTCACCATGAGAGGAAATTAGCAGTCTTCTGCAGCGACTTCTGTGACTTCCAAGCCGTACGATGTGACGCAAAGCTCGGTTTGTCCATAAAACTAGATGGTTTTGTTCCCCAGTGTGAGACCAGGACAAGCAGTGAATGAATGGATGGATGGGCAGCTGCCAGGTGGGGATCGCCTCTCATCCATCCATCCTGTTTTGCACAGCGGGCTGTGAAGCAGCCGCAGTGAAGCTCCATGCTGTTTGGCATACAGAATTAGCCTGGCTTTTTAATTAGCTCCGAAGCCAGTCTCCATAACACAACAATGACCTTTTCAAACAAAGGAAGTTGAGCTTAGAGCTGTTAAAGTATGCCTCTTAAAAATAAACCCTCTCTTGAGATATTCAAGTAGTCCAGAGGACCATATGGAGGTGCACGGCTTTTGTTGGCTGTCAATCTAGGGTAATTTCTGGAGATTTACATAAAGTGTGCCCAAAAAGTTTTTGGCCTCTCAAACCCCTCTTAAAGGTCCTGTTCTTCGCGATTCCATTTTTCAAACTTTAGTTAGTGTGTTATGTTGCTGTTAGAGCATAAATAATACCTGTAAGATTATAAAGCTCATAGTTCAATGCCAAGCGAGATATTTTATTTAACAGAAGTTCCCTTTCAAAGCCTACAGCGAACGGCCGGTTTGGACTACAGCCCTGCACTTCCTTGCTTAAATGATGTCACTAGAACCGTTTGTTGACGAACCCTCCGCCCACAAGGACACGCAAAATAGGGGGCGAGGTCTTGTTGCTCTTCCACGTGGAGAAGAGCGCACATTCAGCGCTTGCATCTCCCCGTTATGGTAAGAGGCGGGACCTTTCCGGGCAAAGTGCGCTAATCTGCTGTCCAATCACAACATGGGAAACGCTGGCCCAATCAGAATTCGTTACGTGTTTCTGAAGGAGGGACTTCATAGAACAAGAAAATCATCAGGGCGTTTTTAGGACAGAGGAAACAGCACTGTACAGATAAGTAAATTGTGTGAAAAATACTGTTTTTTTACACGCGAAACATGAACTCATGTTATATTGCACACTGTAAACATAATCAAAGCTTCGAAAACATGCGAAGAACGGGACCTTTAAAGAAATAGTTCACCTAAAAATTAATGATTTTGTCATAATTTACTCAACAACAGGTATGTTGTTTCATACCATGACTTTATGTGGGACACAAAAGAAGACATTTGAAAATGTAAGATTTTGAAGATAAAAAAATATGGCTCTGTGTTGTTTGTCCATACAGTAAAATGTTGTTTTGGATGTCATTGACTGCTTAAAAGCTGTCCAAAAGCTAAACCACATGGGTTGATATTTTGTTGTCTAAATGCAATGACATTTTTAACCCTGTAAAGGCTGACTTATGACATTTATAGTCAGAAAAATTGGCGACACTTAAGTATGGGGAACACAATATTCACTATTAACTAACTACTAAAGGTGCACTTTGTAGTATTTTTCCAGTAAAATATCCAAAAACCACTAGGCCAGTGTTATATATTTTGTTCAGTTGAGTACTTACAATATCCCAAATGTTTCCAACTATTTGTAAATTGTTTCAAATGGCTGCCGCTGGAGGATTGAGATGTGTAGATTCCGCCATTGCATCTGTTATAGAAGATGTCGACAGCGCATTCATTTTAAAAGAGGAACAGCATGAGAGCCGTTGACTTCTGTTGACAACTACAGGTCGCTCAACATGCGTCACTTACTCCATTGCTCTGATTGGTTTTAGGTCTATCCAATTTAGTGCAGAGGCATTTTTTTTCCTGGCTAATTTGAAACGTGCCCTATAATCACAATCACAATCCCAATGGAGCAGCATCAGACTCATATTCTGACTAGAATCTGAGTATGATGATGTCAGGCTATAACAGTATAGCAGACTATATATAAATATCATGCATAAAATGCATATAAATATCAGTTATGACTATCACCCAATAATATGTTTTTAAGTAAGATAATATTTAAATGCTTAGTTATGATCAAAGCTCTGCAGTTTTTATATATTGCCAAGGAAAACAATTATCGATTGAGGTTTTCCTCAAAAGCCTGATGTATCATATTTGATACTCACATTTTAACATGATAAAAAAGTGTAGATAATCAAGTAAAAAACGTTACTTTCCAGTAAGTGTTGAAATATTAATATAAGTTATTCTTATGTTTTCTTTATAAAATCAGTAACGATTTAACAGCAGAAAGACACAGAAGGAGGACATTTTTATGATTATAAAAGGCCTTACTTGCTAAAATCTATTAATCAGACCACAGATATAGTAGATTGTGTGCAAAAATTTTTCAGCAAACCTTTGATCGTATTGATAATAGGCCTAAGACATTTGAATACCAAATGTGATACAGTAAGCGTTATAGGGTTAAATATGTTATAAATCCAAATATTTTTTGTGGCAACAAGGCTTACGATCCCTGTTCATGTCGTTCACGTAAGCTCAGGGCTGCTTTACGCTGCCGTGGTTCCTATTCACTGCATAACTCTCTTGTTTATTGTATTTCATACCACAGTGGCCCTAGAAAGCGGTGTTTAAACGGATCAGACAGTGGAAGTATGTAAGCATTGGTGGCCAGTGTTATGATGGCACCAGCATATAGTGCTCAGTCCCCTGTGGGCAACATATGGCATTAACCTGTGATGCATGCAGCCAGTACTAATGAAGACAGATGAGGGGAGCTTTAGTCACTTTCTCTGTGTGAGTGCATGTGGCCAGTCTGATCCTTTTCAGTCTGCATGCTTCTCTATAAAATTTCACCTTTTGTGTAGGACAGCGGTGTAAATTTTTCTTTTTGTGTGAGATTTGGGATTTATGACAAACCTTTGAAATCCTTCGTTTTTATTTTCCCTCGTCACATCATGATGCCTTTGTTCTTCAAAGAAAGTTCAGAAGCTGCATCTGAAGAAGGTGCATTTACACACCAGGTTTTTTTTTTTTTTTTGTGGCAATTACGCATAAATAGGAAAGTATGAATATAGAATATTAAATTAGGATTAAATCTTTGTACAATGTGAAATAAAATAAAGATTTTATGTAAATGTTTTTTTTAATGCAATACTGCATAAAACACCACATGATTTGCAGCAGATGCACATCCTGCTTTGAGCAGTCTTAAGCCAGCTGCTCTGTAATAGAATAATTACATTAAATAAACTTTAACACTTTCTTTGATTACACACGTGTTTATATATATATATAGTTATACATTACTTAAAAAACTATATATATAGTTATACATTACTTAAAAAAAAAAAAAAAAAAAAAAAAAAAATATATATATATATATATATATATATATATATATATATATATAATTTAAGTGTACTTTTTATGCCTTTTATAAAATTTGATATTTTGTAATTTTTATAAGGCTTACTATCTATACTTATTTTACTACTTTTATGCCACATTGCACCTTTACACATTGAAGCAGACACACATCTTTTGCAGCATGGGTGGTAGGGCCTTTTCATCAGCCTTTTCATAGGGCCCCAACTACCTAAGGGCCACACAGACTACTGATGTTTTTAAACGAAACCTTAAAACATATCTATTTACAAAAGCTTTCCAATAAATGTGTTTTATAGGTGTTTTTTTTTTTTTTTTTTTTACTATTAAATTACTTAGATTTTTTCATTGTACCACTAGATGCTATGTAGCACTTTGAGATTGTAGAAATATAAAGTGCAATACAAATAAAACACATTATTATTATTATTATTATTATTATTATTATTATTATTATTATTATTATTATTACATCCTGCTCAGAGCAGTCATACACCAGCTACATTAAATACATTTTATTATTTTTTACATTTACAAAATATATTTATATTTTATTTACAATATGTAATTAAATATAAATTTATTATTTTAAAATGAAATGTAAAATTCATGTACAATGTAATTAATGTAAGATTAAAAATATCACATATAAAACATTACTTAAAAAACTATCATATTGCAATTTATATTCATTTTAAATCAACTGTAAAATTATTGATTTAATTTTATAATATTATAATAATTTAAGAAATATTATTTTATTTTGTGGAAATGTTACAAATTGTGTGTGCTAATAATTATGTAATTTGCTTAGCATATGATTTATTTTAAATAAAGTTCTATGAAATGACATATACCGGTATTTATTATTATATTGTTTCTTATTACACTGTATTATTGAAGTAGTTTTTTATTGCTTTAAAGGAGCAGTAAGTGATTTCTGAGAAACTGTTGATATTTGAAATCAACACAAACAAACATACACCTCCCTTCATTGCCCCAAAATGCACGAACACGCAATGCAAGAAGGGATGTCTATTTATCATAGCTAAAGAAGGAACAAACAAGAAGGAGGAACAGAAAATTAACATACAGTGCACAAGAGTCTATAAGCAAGAGTTTGTTGTTATTTGACAGCAGCGCACCAGCTCCAGACTAACAATGACACTCAAAACTGTCCTGTTCCTAACAGCATATGTTGGTTCTGTGAAACAGAGCAAAACCAGTGTTACTTACGAATGTAGCACAAGCAACACAACCTCTGCATCCGTTTTCAGGCCTTCCAGCTTAATTCTCTCCAGCGGTGAAAAGCTTTTCTAATATTAGCATGGGTCCTAAAATTCTTGCCTGATCATAACCCTTCTTTATCCAGTGATTTTCCTCTGACCTTTTCTCTTTTGTAATGTCTCACAGCCATCTCTTTCTACAGTAAATTTCTTCAAATCTCTCTCTTGCTCTCTCTCTCTCTCTCCTCATGAGTGGACACGCCCCCTACTTCTGATTGGCTACATTTGTGTTTTGGTGCTCAATCCACTTTCAACCAGGCTTCTCAGCAATCGCTTCCTGCACCTTTAAGTGTGTTGTACATCTAGTTATATCAAAGAGATTAATTCTCTTCAGTGTCTGTTGGTGGTTTGCATTGATAACAGTCCTTCTTTCACACTGTAAATGATGTCAGCTTCCTCTCTGTGGCGTTCAACAGGAGGTAGAGATGCCATCACTCTGAGTGCCACTCCTCTGTGCTCTATTGACCATCCGCATCAGCCAGAAGCACAAAAAACCACTAACCCACGACCTCCTGCAGGTGAGCGTGTGTAATTGTGTGTAACCAAATCTGCCATTTGCTAATCATCCCGCCAAGAGGCTAAAGAGCTGTAATTAGCTAATTCTCTGACCAGCCCACCCCTCTTGTCCCTTTGCTATCACACCTATCCTTCACGCACACTCTCATTGGTCAGGCCGGCTGAACGCCCAATCCCTTTCAAATGCCATGGCATTTGGCAAATGCTAGTGAATTCTCGTTCGCTGACATTCACCAACTTTTGGGGCGTGTTTTGCAGTTGGAACTGCCCCATAAATATGGATGCTGCTGCGTAAAGTGGTATTTCGCGATTCTGTTGTCCCACAAATAAGCCGCATGCAGTGTTTAACCTTTTAGCTGAATGCTCTCAAATATGGGTCAGTAATCCAGCAGAATAGGCACCAATGATGCAGAGGAGAGGCAGAACTAAGCTGTTGCCATCGCTGACAGGTCGTCACGCTCCTTTTCCCAGCTGGATGGCTTTGTTGTGGGTTTTTTATTTGCTGGTGTGATATTTGAAACTTAAACATGCTTTGTCATTATGTAAGAATTTTGAGTGATTTAAATGTAGAGTCTCTTAACATGTTTCACATGATTATCTTACATTTTAGTTCTTGGCAGGATTATTATAGTTAACTAAAACTAAAACCATAAAAAAGAAAATGTGTTACTTAAACACAATGAACATTAACTGAAATGAAAAATATAAAGTTTTATTTCAATTAGTTGCCAGGGCAAAATATCTCATTTGAAATCAGTTTAAAATTAACATTAAAATAATAAAATAACTAAAATAAAAACGATATATTTTTATCTATATAAACGTTTTAAAAAGAAAAAAAATACTGAAATCTGACAGAATTACTAAAACTTTAACTACAATAACAATAATGAGTAAAACCTTTAAAAATTAGTTCTCTTATGTTTAAAATAAAAATGTCACAGTCAGCTCTCCACTTCCATTGAATGCACTTGAATTGTGTCTACATCTACTTTTATTTGTAAGATTACATTCATTTATGTGATTCCAGAAGTTAAGAACTGAATGATTTTCAGGGATCCCACTTTTTATAAACAATGAATGTAAATAAGAAATATCTTGATGTTTAGTCATTTTAGCTTATTTTAAAGGTGCACTATGCAGCTTTCCGTCCACTGGAGGGCGGAATATTCAAAACAAATCGTAGTTTGATGACGCAAAGTGTGAGCGCAGCATCTTGGGAGATGTGGTCTTCACCTTACAGCCGGTGGAAAATAGGACTCGGGCAGAAATCACGTTCATGCATGCGGTTATTAACGTTACTGTAGTCTAAAGCAGAGCAGGACCGAGTGTTATGGACCTGAGCAAAGCTGCTGGAGCGATTGTTAAACAAATACCCGCCTCGCGAACACCGGGACTTTTATTATGACGGGACGGGACACAGTCGCCGGGCGCCTGCACAGATCCGCTCTTCCGGTTATGATTTTGAGGTAATGGAGCTCTGTTTATCATATTAGCATCGTTTTAAACACACTTAAATGTATCTATGACTTTACTCCGTGCGTTCACTTGTTCACACTGCTAAGAGTAAAGCGCTCCTGCCAAATAAAAGCCGAAACCGAGGGTAACGCAGATATGACGCAATTGACAGGCGACTCCCTCAAATGCAATGCTGAAACGTCCCTGTCCTTAGTTAAAATAGCAATTTTCTCACAATTTACAAATAGTTGGAAACTTCTGGGATATTGTAGGTACTCAACTGAACAAAATATATAACACACCGGCCTAGTGGTTTTTGGATATTTTACTGCAAAAATACTACATAGTGCACCTTTAATGCTTGTTTTGATTTGTCTTAAATAATTTCAGTTGTCTTAAGCCCCCTTTGTGTCCTGAGGCCCTCTTGTGGGCCCCTGGTTGAGAACCACTGCCACAGAAGTTGTTTTTGTACACTTTACACATCAAACCCATGTGGCCTAAAATGAGCATCACAAATCAGTGCATTTGTGCACAGGTTCTAACCACTAGGCCAGCTCAGACACAGGGGCACATGTTTCGGGCCCCTGTGTCTGAGCTGGCGAGACATTTTCGTCAATCGGATCACAAGTAGACAAGGCAGACACAAACCTGTTTACACCTGGTGTTTTAATCCGTCTCTTTTGTCCTCTTTCAACCACTTCTGTCCTAAATTACCTCGAGCAGAGTTCAACTATGTTGTGCTTGGTGTTTTTATTTTATTTTCAATCCAAACTTGTGTCTTCAGCCGACAAAGTTTAAAATTCTAGCACCGTTCCCATAATGTTTACGCATTAGGTCAGTAGGCGGAGAGTAGGCGTCTTTTGTGGCTGTTCTAACGCATTTGACCACATGAGGGTTTACACTACAAAAGCAATCCGGCTAAATGTGTAAAATCTACCTCTGGAGATAGCTCAAAATGTGTATTTGGCGTCGTCCATCTTAATAGCAGGTGTAAACGGCCTGATTTCTATTAGTACAAATATAAAGAAACTTTGAAAAATCCCCTTTCGAGTGTCATGCCTCCCTAACTCAAACATGACAAATATAGCTCTCACAGAGGCTTGTGAAGGCATGTCTCAACAGTTAATAATAGGCTACTTATTAACGTATTAAGAAAACTTTTAACCGTGTTGCTATGTATCATGAGTAAACCACTGTTTGATGCTGTCTAACTAGACACATCAAAGTTAACATTATAAACTGGTACATAACGGTCATGGTTCCACACCGGCTAAACACTCTCTTGCTTCGCCTGCTACAGTAGCCACAACCCAAACTCTTCCTATAGGTTTGATCTGTTAAGAGATTGGCAGATCTGAGCAGACTGCTCTCAATGTTTTGATGGTGCCTGGGGGAGCTCAATGTTTACCATTTTTGGGGAGATAAACTAATGAATGGCATACTTCACCTTTAACCATAGGCACCATGAACACAAAATCTCTAATGTGATCTCCGGATTGGGGCCCTCACAGTTTTCTGCCGTTGGCCAAGTGCACTCACCATGTTTTGAATTCTTAACTGAGCTTCACTACTGTGGTAATCGACACGTTTGCCTCGCAGGGCTCCATTCCATTAGCATGGCACTAACACAATGTCCATTAATCTTCTTTGTCCCCCTGATTGGCTCAGATGACAGGACAGGAAGAGGAGGGCTATCGCCATGGGAGCAGGACACAGCTGGCAATGACAGCTTCCCTAACATGTGGCGCGGCTCCCGCCCATGTCCAGATGGAGGCGGAGAGGAGGTGGACACACCTGTCACCCCTGACAACAGGGAAGAGATCGTCTTGTGTGGGACAGACATTGTGAGACAGACTAATAGGCAGGTCGGGACCGAGGTGAAGGAGGGTCCTGTTGAAAAAAAGACAGGCGTCTGCACAAAAATGTGTTCTGGTCGGGAAATGGAGGGAAGCCCAACTGGGAACGAGGGTAAGGTTTTAGGGGAGCTGTGCATGATAGCGGAGGAGGCTGAAGAAGCAACTTTGGCTCTGGGTCTAGCAACGTCTGGACAACTTCATGAGACGCAAATGTCTTTAATTACTCTTGACCAAACCGCCTGTGAAAATGTCGGCTTTCAAGCCTCTGTGGGAATTCAAAGAGCTTACTTTGAAAATATTTTGGAAGGTGCCTCCATAAAGAAAGAGCCTATTGAGCCAAGTGACTCTTCTATTCTATAACAGGAAGGGGAACTGAAGGTCTGAAGATGCTTTCCTTAGAAAAGTAAAATGTGGTGATTTATTGGTCAGATACCTATACCACAAAATATCCATACCACAATCCAGATTACACAGTGTGCTATGCTGAAGCAAATAAACCCCTCGATTTTGAATCTTTTGTCTCATTTACTGCAAACATTTTATTTCTTATATATTATTTTATCTTATTTAGGTCAGGAAATGGCACATATTATTTTTGACCTCCCTGAAAATACTTGGGATTATGACTCAACACATATAGACTTCAATAAGTACTTATTGAGCACTTTTTGAGAAGGAGCACTCACACATCTCAGAGTGGCCTCAGCTGGCAGCTGCTCCTGAGTGCAAATACATCAAAAGTTAAAGTTTGAACTGCTTGTTCTGCATAAGACGAGCTCTTTTTCTTTTAATCTCTCTCAGTATTACGCATACACAGGCACATTGGGCGGCATGATGCCAGGCAGCTGATGCGGCATTAGGAAGGACTTTTGGGAAACAGATGGGAGTCGGAGCTAATGGAGTTATGTGGCTACAGTCTCTGCAGGGTGAGGTTAGTCAGGTTACTATTCACTAGTTGAAGAGTAATGAAGCGGGAGAAAGAAAAAAAAGGCAGCGGCTTTTTGCACTGTGAAAATAATCTATTTTCTTAGCGACAGATATATGCACTAAGTTCAAATAGCTGTATATGCTATTTACTAAGTGAAATAGCATACTAAGTGAAAATAGTGATATATTCTGTTTACATGTAAAAGTAGCAGTTCTTTAATATGTATTAATAGTACTTAAATGCAATTTATACTTTTTGACAGATACTATTTGCACCTCAGTATTGTTGTACATTTAAAGGGATAGTTCACCCAAAAATGAAAATGCGATGTTTATCTGCTTACCCCCAGTGCATCCAAGATGTAGGTGTGTTTGTTTCTTCAGTAGAACACAAATGAAGATTTTAAACTTAAACCTTTGCAATCTGCCAGTCATAATGCATGTAAATAGGTAACAACTCTATGAGAGTAAAAAAAAAAACATGCTTAGACAACATGCACAAAACCCTGCTGCTTGTGACAATGCATAGATGTCTTAAGAAACCGAACAGTATTTATGTTTGTTTGTTTTTACCTCATATCCAGGCAAATCTCATCTAGTGTTCCCCATCCGCTATTACTTCCAGCTGGTAAGGTCAAAACCGGGTCGATCATATATATATTATGTAGACCTATCTCATTCGGCCGATATGCGCAGGCAATAATAAGCAATCATATATATAGATTCCTCATTAGTGCCGGCGGAAATCGGCCGTAATATGATATTGTATTAATATTGAATTAAGGCTGGGCAAGTTAAAGATAGGATAGGTAGGAATTGGTTAAAAAACATTTTTTTCCAAATTTGTTTAAACTTTCTTTATATATCAATACATAATTAAAATGTAAGTACTCTGAAAAGGAAAGTATAAAAAATGAGTGTCTGTAGAGCTCTCACAACTGTTTTAAAGACAGCTCATTATTTCCATTCACTCCACCTTCTCCCTTCTGGGCTCTTTCCAAAGCCACACCCCCAAAGTGCTCAGCTGGAAGACGCATTATTTACCTCAGACGAGCAGTGTGCATGTAGTGACATCATGTCAGAATCATGTGTAATAAAAAATCGAACTTTATCAGTATGAATATAAACAAATAAGATGTCTTTTAATACTCCCTATCAAGCTAGAATACCGGAAACGTTAGTGGTAAAGTTTAAAATATATTTTTGTTTGATTTGGTAACGAGCTAGTTATATTTATAAGGCAAAGAAAATGGGTAGCATCATGCTTTTCCAATAACATCAGTTATACTGTGATGAAGATGAATTTCGTGTAAGATTCATAACATATACTGTGTTTTGCACGTAAGAGTTTCCATGATGAAAGCATTGTTGATTAGTAGCAGCTAAAGCTAACTTAGTTCTAAAAAAAAAGTTCCTGGATGCGGTGTATACTAGCCTTTACACATGCATTTTGTTATCTAAAGTTAAATTTTGCGAAATTCAACACAGCAGCGATCAACTTGAGCTAAGCATATTGAGTATTTATCATCTCTACTAATGGCTAAGTGTATAATATTGTAACTTTATGCTAAGTAATGTTATGCTAGCTATATTAGGCAGCTTCATGTGCTCTTGATACATGCTTCATGAAAACATAAACCAAAAAATGTTTTAATCCAAATGAAAGATTACCTGTCCAGCAGAAATACAGCCAGCAATGAGTCGTTTTTTCAGGTCCCCATCGTTGAAAAGCCACGCAGATATTTAGTCGCGTTTGATTTCTTTGTTTATCCAAAGACTTTCTGTGCATTGCCTTTTCTCGTACTGTCTTCCTTTTTTGCATTGTTTGCCTTCGCTGACTGTTAGGGGTGTCCATGGTTAACCGATTGACCAAATAACCGTTAAAAATTGCGTAACCGAGTGAAACATTTTGCTCGGTTAAGTGGCGTCAATGACGTGCCTTGAATTTAGTTGTAATATATGTTTGCACCCCTAGAGACCGCCAGAGCGCTCCCAGACATTTGTAGTATCCATAGGGTTAGGGTAGTATCCACAAGAAGAAGTCATGACCAGCTTTCTAAGCGGGCAATGAAGCGGGCAAAGAAAGCGTGGGAGGGAGCACTTTAAAAATGAGAGTGACGGGGCGAAATGCAAGTATTGCAATGCAGTGCTTACCGCATTTTTCAGGCTATAAGTCGCTCCGGAGAATAAGTCGCATCAGTCAAAATATGCGTCATGAAGAGGAACATAACATACGTCGCACTGGACTAAAAGTCGCATTAGGGCAGAAGCAGAGCGGGAGCCGCGCGCGCTGTGCATAACGGAGCAGAAGAAAGAAAGTTTGAAGTGAGAAGGTTGTGAATGACTAGAGAAAAGCAGACGTTACTTTAACTGTAATGAAGAAAACAAAAAAGCTAATCGCGGACTGAAAGCAAGATGGCCAGAGCTGAAGGGACGAGTCCACAGATGCTTGAACTCTCTGCCGGGAGAGGCTCAGCCGCGCGAGTCAAATGCTGTGTCTGTGTGAATTATTCTCGGCTGCATATTTTACTAACGTTACATGCTCTAATCGTGCAGGTGCCCTCGCGGCCACTCGCATTGCTCGTGAACTGGAGCGCATCTCATCCTAATTTAACGAAACTCAGCGTACGCCTCGCAGACATGAAATAGATCTTAAGAAACTTGAAATGTCTTTTAACAATTTAAAACGAAAAGAAATAGGCTACTCTCTGATTATATAATCCATGATGTGCATTTCTCTATATAGGCGCGTTCACTACGGAGATGGTGGTCGTCAAATTAATAAGCTAAAAATAACCCTGACGCACACTATGGTTAACCGAGTATTAACCGCTAAGGGCCTCGGTTAACGGTTAATGAAAAACTTGAAACCGTGCAGCCCTACTGACTGTAAAACCCTGCACTGTGAATTTTGAATTTTCTTTCTCTGCCATTATTTTTCCTAGGTTTCTTGCCTCTTGAACTGCTCAAATCAAACGAGCGTGCGCATGTGGGCAGATCCTGTAGCGAAAGCGGTGGTCGCCATGGTAGCGAGAGAGAGTGACAGTCGCCCAAGCCAATCATTTGTTTCGTACGAACGAAAATAATGAGCAGTGTTTATTGCAAATTAAAAAGTCTAGAGTCACTGGATTTTTAGACTCTCCTTTTCAGAGTACTTGCATTTTAATTATGTATTGACATATAAAGAAAGTTTAAACAAATTTGGACAAAAGTGTTTTAGATCATTCCTAACTACCCTACCTTTAACGCGTTAACGCATTAATTAATTAACGGCGACAATTATTTTATCTCGCATTAATGTGGTTATTTATTATTATATTGAAAGGCCGTTGCTCACTGCCTCTGAATACACATACAGACAAACCATTGGTGAGGAGAATACAGGGCTGTCTGTAGCCTAAGCCAAAGGCTTGACATTCTTTGTCTGGGACAAATCAAATATCAAAATAACCAGAAACGCGAGAATGATTCAGATTTTTTTTTTGTTGTTTTTATTATATTCAATGTAAACAGCGATTGATGAGTGTATCTCTGCCTCTGGTAACAAAGTCGCGTTGAGGCTCGTGCTGCCTGTCTCTTTGGGAGAGACATTCGTGGAGAAATCAAAACAAGTGAGCAGCAATATAAACTCACAGAAGAAACATACTGGGCTAAAACTTAGTTTGAGTTTTTTGTAGTTGTTGATATTTATGATTTATGATATTGTTAATAACACGAGTCGACTTTGCAATCGTGAATTGTGTAGCATGAATGGTGTAGCCTAGTTCAATAAACAAGTCGCCTAATTAATATTAAGTTACTTAAATTTTAGATCCAAACCTTTTTTGTTCCATTTCATCCTTGATTTCACAGACGAAAATAGTTCCAAAAGAAAGCAACACTCAGCGCGGTGTTTTGTTTCTAAATGATTCAGCGTTTTGAATGAATCATTTGAATAAACGACTCAATGACTCACTTATGAAGACAATCTCTTGCTGCCCCCTATTGGCGGTTATCTTTAAAAGTATGATTGCATATTTTATTAAAGGCGGGGTGAAACACTCAGTTTCAGTCAGTGTCATGTCAATCTTGAGTACCTATAGAGTAGCATTGCATCCTGCATATCTCCGAAAAGTCTTTATTTTTTTTATAATTATATAAGAAAGATGCGCTGTTCCGAGTCTTTCCGAAAAAAGCCGAGCGGGTGGGGGCGTGTCATGTGAGCGGAGCTAAATAATGACGTGTGCGCGCCGCTGTTATTGGGTTGAGTGCGTCGTAAAGCTGTGTCATCCCTAACAGCGGGAAAAAAACTTTATTCAAAATAAAAAAAAGGCTTTTAATCAGATACAGCCATACATCTATGATCCGGAATCAGACCCAGAGGCTGCAGAGCAGCAGCAAAAACGACTAGAGCAGGACGTCTCTATGTGGTACAAGTTATACACTAACTATATAATATGCTTAGCGGCTTGTGTTATTTACATATTTATACTTGAATTATATCGTCGTATTTTTGTCTTTGAAGGTGTACATGTGGGAAGTGCAGTTGTGCACGTGTGTGTGTGTGTTTACGCGTGGTTTGTGTAGACATGGTTTTGCATGGCAGGCTAGTGTTTACATAGAAAGACACGGAATAGTAGCGCATTTGAATGAAGAAGCGTGCTTATTTAGTTCAACATATTTCCCCCCTCTTTGTGTACTGTTGTTTGGAGTGCTTTTACAATACACAAACATAAAGTTACACATATAGTGGCCAGCTAAACAAATGTACACGCACTACACATCGCATGCTCCATTGATCAATTTACTATACGTGATCATGTTTGGGCTACTTGATGGGCATAGGCAAAAACACAGACATTTGAAGCAGTCTTACTCACCGCCTGCGGTTCTAACGTTGGGACCTTTATCGTTGGGACTGCTCCATCCTTCAGCATTAGGCGATCGGAAAATCCGGCGTCGAGCTGGGCCTTGTTTATGAAACAGTCGGCACCGAAATGCAGTGAACAGACATAAACCTTTGCTCAACTCAGTTGCTGATCCGGAAAAGCAAATTACATCCACTGTTGCCTTAACGCGGGGTTTTTTGACAATCTGTACAGGACTGTCTTGGTCTGGCAACCAAAAACGCACTTTTTTGGTGACATTGTTAATTTCTTGAAGTCACATCACCTGTGCAGCGCAGCCTACGAGCCGAGACACCCCTCGCTGCAGCCTGTAGCACGATGACGTTGCTGGATCAGATCCAATACGTACTGGATGGTGGATCGTTATGGCGACGTCATTCATACCGATCTCTGAGTTAATTTATAATGCGTATGCGCTAGTCATAATGTATGATCATTATTGTATATAGATGATGTTCTAAACTGTGTAGTTGTAGAACTGATAAATAGTATTAAGTAATTATTGATTAATAAATCATCTTTTCATAAATGTGATGCTTAAATTATCCTAGTTTCGCTGTACATGCATGCAAAACAGTTAATTTTTATATATTCTGATCATACTTGCTGTTGAGTGGAAGGAAAAATGAGTCAAGTAATTGTCTCTGTTATTTTAATCCTCAATGCAACACGATCTGTAAAGAACTTTAAAATACCAGTAGCCTACACATTCAAGAGAAAATGCAAAACGTGTGTCCTGATGGCGTGTGCATGTTATTAATCGTTATTTTTGCACGAGCGGTTTGAGTATTTATCTATCCAGCAAAACTCTTGTGCATTCAATGATGTCCCCAAAACTCTTCTGCGCGTCCAGTACGTGTTGGATCTGATCCAGTACGTCATCGTGCTACAGGCTGCAGCGAGGACTTCTTGTACGAGCCAGCGCTTTGATGGGCGTAGCCTGTTGCTTTCGCACTCTCCCTCTCTCTCTCACGCTCTTCCGGTAGAATTGTCCGTATGGCCCATACAAGGAAATTCGGACCTTTTAACGTCAAGTGGACCCATGATCGAAAAAAACTTGCCGAAACTTATGACTAACCGGAAGTAGTATTTTTGACAAAGAAATACTCCCATCAAACGTCCACCTTAACTTTTGAAACTTTGTCTATGTTTAGTATGGGATTCCAAGTCTTTAACAGTGTAAAAAGATCAGTATGCATGAAACAGCATTTCACTCCCCCTTTAAGAACAATCAATATAATATCAATCTTATAACATTATTTATTGCAGCTGTATTTTTTGCAGTTTAAATTATTTAATTTGATTGGTAACAGCCTATAGTGTCTTTACTATTATAACTGAATTTATTAATCAAATGTAAGAATTTAGCATGAAAGATGATGCATACATTTAATAAGATTTTAAAAAATGGCCTTTATAAAATTAAATAACGCCCTGGGGTGAATATCACAAATATGCAGATTTAATTCGGCCTATGTAAAAGCTGACAGAACACTGATGAGAATATTACTAGAGAATTGATATATGTATACCACCAATTTAATTTAACTTAATTAATGTTTAAGTTGATATTTACAAGTAATTCCTTTCACACTGTATTAAGATATTTACAAGTAATATTGTAACTGTAACTAATTTTAACTGCTGTAAAAAGCACCTTATTTGTTTAAAGTGTTTGCAAACCATATGTTATTGCACTTTTGTTCATTTAGCAGCACTTTTGTTTTCATTACTGAATTTTGCGCATACTGCGATTAATCACAGAAAATCATGCGATTAATCACGATTAAACATTTTAATCGTTGCCTAGCACTAATTTGAATGTATTGTTCTAATTACAAACACTGATTTGTAGCTCAAATAATTGTCCAGTTTACTGCACTTTGTTAGTAATTATTTAGCCTACCTATAGAAACTAATTGAATCAGAAATCTCGCACATTCACGGACCATTTCCTAACTCTGCTGCAAAATATGGTGAACATAGAATGTAAATGCAAGAGAAAGAATCAAATATTTCTTCAGGACGATGGATGGAGCTGCATTGTAGGATCTCTCTCCACAAGTAGGAGGAAAATCATTCAAGTCAGCTTACTGTCATCTCCGCCATCTCCTGTCACAGTCCCCTGCTTCCACTGACTACCTTTCACTCTAGTACTGTAAAACTTCTTAACTAGGACTAAAATCAGAAGTTTGACGTGACACACCGATTGACTCCGGTGCGCTGCCTCACGTGTTTGCCTACCATCTCCCTGCTGCCTCGTGGCAGGTCGTCAGTCACTGTCTTCCCACTGCTTCACATATTCTCCAGCTGCTTTTTCTTGCTCTTTTGGTCCTATTAGACAAGAAACACTGCATTTGTACAGGAGGATGTGCACGTACATTGTTGAATTATTCATTGCGAAGCATAAAGAATATGCAGAAGCAGGTGATAGGGTGGTGGCGTGAAATCTTGTGGGATTTATATTAGTAGCGTGTGCATTTTGAGCAGCCTGCGAGTACTGTTCAGTTTTTACTCATAAATAATGAAAATAATGGCTTTAGATGGAAGTATTGTCATGGAACTTTGTCATCCGCAATCCCCTTTTTTGCTGAAGAAAAAAATTATAAAGGAAAATATTCTCTTTCTGGTGAAATATAAAACATTATACTTTTTATATTTATCACATTTAGTTCAGAATAGTACTGTTGTCAGTGAACGTATTCAAATTTGGTATAAGCTAATGCAAATATTTCATCACAGGTCAGAGCAGCAGGTGAATGAAAAAGTCTGGAAAACCTGTTGCACTTGATGCCTGTTTTTTAAATGTTATGATATTTTAATGTGTAAAAAATAAATTAAAAAATTACTGGCATAAAATATATTTTAAAAACTGATGCTTCCATGGGGTTAATAACCTGAGTGGGATATCTTTTCCAGGATATTGAAATTTTCTTTATTTTTTTTATTTTTTGCTTTAAGACACGCTTGGCCTGAATTTATGTTTTGCCTAATAGATACGTTTTCATCTAAAGGCTCAAATGCTAGACTAACATAATTTGTTCTACCCAATTTAATTCTTAAAGGTGCATTGTGTAGTATTTATGAAGATATATAGACAGAAATGCAATATAATATACATAACATGTAATATACAATATGTATAATTTACAATACATGTTTTCAATGGTGTAAAAATACCTTACATAAATGCACAGTTTTGTTTTATTACCTTAGAATGAGCTATTTCTATCCATTTTGCGCCGTAACGTTTCTACAGTAGCCCTAAACGGACAAACTGCTCTACAGAGCGCTAGTCACTCTCTGCTCTCTCAGATTGTCATTTTTGTCCTGTGTCAGCCACCGTATAGCTTCTCTGTGCTTCGAAAGGTGTGTGAGTGGATTGTTGTGAGTCGAGACCAAGACCAGACCAGACCAGCACTCCTTAAATTCATAAAGATTTTGGATTACTTATTCTAATAATGTTTATTGATTGTAAGACAAAGAGCTATTGTGCAAATGAAATGAAATAACTGAAGGGATAGTTCACCCAAATATGATAACTTTAATGTTTATCTGTTTGCCAGGGCATCCAAGATGTAGGTGTGTATATTTCTTCAGTAGAATACAAAGGAAGATTTTTAAAGGAAGTGTATGTAATATTGTGGCCAAAACTGGTACTGCAATCCCTTTCAAATGACTGTAGGGGTGTATCCCCTCTCCCCCTCCCCCCTGACTGGAGGTTGCCAGATAGGCTGCAGTATCAAGCAGGAATGTTAGTAGTTGCAGCTGTGTTAACTGGGACAGATCTAGCAACCCGGATGCTGTAACACTACTGACTTCGTGATTGGTAGACAGGTGGAGGGCGGAGCTTCAGGCCAAAACACAAAATCTCAACATTAACATCAGTTGAGGGCTGCAACAACAACTTTTAAATGAAAATTTCCTGGCCGGACTACTGTTGTCAGTGATGTAAGTATTTGAAATGAACATGATTTCTTAAAGTCTAGTGACATCAGGGCCAATTTTAATGATTCATTGAAATACATTTCTTACATACAGTTCCTTTAACTCCAACCGTTGCACTGTGCCAGGCATTTAATGTAATTCTATTTGAGAGTAACACAAAGATGCACAAACAGCTTCAAATTAAACCTTGGGGATCGGATAATGTCTTAAGACACGAAACGATTGGTTTGTGTGAGAAACTGAACAGTATTTATATAATTTTTTACCTCAAATACAACACTATGTACAACAGCCGCAAGCGCACCCCGCTGGATGAGGTCAAGTGTTTTAGGGTGATTTGTTCATTTATTCATTTTAAAATGAATAAATGCACACCCTCTTTTTAGTTTTCTTAAGGGATGTACCACATACAGTAATAACACAGAAGGCTTGGTTTAGAGTTAGAGTTTTGCCCTGAGATGTGATCTAAGTAACGAAAGCAGTAAATACAGTTTTGTGTAGAAGTAGAAGAATCTCCCAATATATTAAGGAGCAAAAATGTTCCCAGCAAGTAGCCGCTGAAGTGACTCTGTCATCAGGCATGTGGAACGTACATAGGCCTACAGCTCACAGCTTTGAATACATCAACGCACAGTAAAATATTATAATTCTTTTCAGTTCACGATATCAGGCAAACACTAGAGCACTCCCGATTCAGACTTTATGCATAAACATTATTAGTTCAAGCATAGCACTAATCCTAAATTCAAATCTGTTCACTTAGCCCATGGCGGCCTCTCACAGCAGACATCACATCTCCCTTCTGAAAGAAATTCATTGCATCCAATTATTTCAGCAGTTCTCCCTTCAAGAGCAGTGTCCCAAACAGACCTTAAGAGGACGCGCACGGCACGTTGCGTTTTATGCCCTTATTTATATTCTGTTTGATTTGTTTATGCCTTGGGAATTGAGGCAGCTTGTCTGTCGGTGGTTGTTCAGTACATAAATCATGAAACTGAGCCTGGAAAACTTCTGGATTTCAGATATTTACTAGTGAGTGGAAGCCATATCACTCCTGTTGGCTGATATCTGTCACTTTGAGTGTTAAAGTCATCATAAAACACAAGTTGCAATAGTCTTTTCTTCACTATTGTGAGAGAAACGGCTTCTGGAATGAACAACAATGAAAAAAAAGTAGGAAGGGACTTGATTTTGGGAACATTTGGTTGGACGTTTGTGATTTGCTATTGGTCGATCTTATGTGAGTGACAGGTTGTCCCGCCCTCACGCCAGTAAGCATGTCATCGGAGAAGAGAGAAGGGGGGAAAAAAACAAGATTTGTCCATTTTGATTTCATGCCGACTTTAATGTAGCGGCAATGTGGACTTCTTGTAGAATGGTCAGTCTTTTACAATGGGCAAATTTAATAAAAAAACAAACAAAAAAAACATGTACAGTGGATACATAAAGTATTCTGACAATGCAATATTCTTACATTGTTCACTGTTTTATTGAAGCCTTTTGCTAAAATCATTTAAATGAATTTTTTCTCATTAATGTACACAACACTCCGTAGTGAAAGAAAAACACAAGTGTTGACATTTTTGCAGATTTATTATAAAAGAACAACTTAAATATCACATGGTCCTCAGTATTAAGACCCTTTGCTCAGTATTTAGCAGAAGCACCCTTTTGATCTAATACAGCCATGAGTCTTTTTTGGGAAAGTTTTTCACACCTAGATTTGGGGATCCTCTGCCATTCTGCCTTGCAGATATTCTACATTTCTGTCAGATTGGATGGTAAATGTTTGTGGACAGCCATTTTCAGGTCTCTCCAGAGATGCTCAATTGGGTTTAAGTCAAGGCTCCGGCTGGGCCGTTTAAGAACAGTCACGGAGTTGTTGTGAAGCCACTCCTTCGTTATTTTAGCTGTGTGTTTAGGGTCATTGTCTCGTTGGAAGGTGAACCTTCGGCGCAGTCTGAGGTCTTGAGCACTCTGGAGAAGGTTTTCATCCAGGACATCCCTGGACTTGGCCGCATTCATCTTTACCTCGATTGCAACCAGTCGTCCTGTCCCTGCAGCTGAAAAACACCCCCACAGCATGATGCTGCCACCACCATGATTCACTGTTGGGACCAGTGATGGAGTACTCAAGTCCTCGAGACTCTGTTCTCTGGACTCGTGACTCGACTTAGACTCGCGGACTGATGACTCGTACTTGGACTCGAGTCTCAAGGATAAAATCGGACTTGAGCATTCATCAAATTAAATACATTGTTTCTGACTAAATAGGTTATAAAGAATTTATATAAGATTTTAAACTTTTCTTGTTTCGGGCTCCAAGACCGGCCGTGTTCTTTTTTTTCCCTCACAGACACTGCTACCGCTCGCTCAACTTGCTTGATAACACACTTACTGACGTCACTCACTTTACACCGCATTCTCGTGCATTATTCGCGGTCTTTCAGATTTCAGATATTTAAATATATATAATTTATAGCAAAACAATACATTTATAGTTTGTAAAATACACAACGGTGTCTATGGAAGCAGCAATAAACAATCCTTTGAAATACATTTGCCTACATTCAGGCCAAAAGTTTGGACACATTACTATTTGTAATGTTTTTGAAAGAAGTTTCTTCTGCTCATTAAGCCTGAATTTATTTGATCAAAAAGTAACATTGTGATAAATATTAGTACAATTTAAAATATTTAATTTTCAATGTATTATACTTTCAATTATCATTTTTTCTGTGATGCAAAGCTAAATTTTCAGGATCATTACTCCAGTCTTCAGTGATCACATGATCTTTCAGAAATCATTTCTAATATTCTGATTTATTATGAGTGTTGGTAACAGTTCTGCTGCCTAATATATTTGATGAATAAAAGGTTCAAAAGAACTGCATTTATTAAAAATAAAAACAGATTTTAAAATAATATAAATCTCCTTTACTTTTTCACTTTTTATCAATTTAACACATCCTTGCTGAATAAAATTGATTTGAGAAAGAAAAAAAAATTACTGACCCTAAATTACTGACCAGTAGTGTATATTGTTGTTACAATTTTTTTTTTTTTATTTTTTTTTTTTTACTTTTTATTAATCAAAATATCCTAAAAAAAAGTATCACAGGTTATGAAAAAATATTAAGCAGCAGAACTGTTTCCAACTTTGATAATGAATAATCATATTAGAATGATTTCTGAAGGATCATGTGACACTAAAGACTGGAGTAACGTTCCTAAAAATTCTGTTTTGCATCACAGAAACGAATGATAATGTAAAATATAATAAATTGGACTCCAACACGGGACTCGAGCCTCGTCTCGGACTCGAACTCAGGTAGTGGTGACTTGTATGGGAGGCTGTTTCAGCATAAAAACGTTCCAGCGTTACTCGTCGTAATTATATTTTTACTAGTAACAATTCAATTAAAGAGCTCTATAATTCAATTTGTACTAGTAACAATTACAATTATAGAGCTCTATAATTAAATTTTTACTAGTAACAATTATGATTGTAGAGCTCTCTAATTGTATTATTACTAGTAACAATTATGATTATAGAGCTCTCTAATTCAATTGTTACTAGTAACAATTCCAATTATAGAGCTCTACAATTCATTTATTACTAGTCATATGTCTCCATTGACTTCCATTCATTTTTAATTATAGAGCTCTGTAATTCAATTGTTACTAGTAATAATTGGGATTATAGAGCTCTCTAATTGAATTGTTACTAGTAACAATTACAATTGTAGAGCTCTCTAATTGAATTGTTACTAGTAAAAATATAATTACGACGAGTAACGCTGGAACGTTTTTATGCTGAAACGGCCTTCCATAGACTTGACTTGAACTCGACTCAGACTCTTTGGTCACTCGGACTTGGACTTGGACTCGGAACACTGGGACTCGAGACTCGGACTGTTCGACAGTTGGTGACTTGACTACAACACTGGTTGGGACTGTATTGGACAGGTGAGATTTTTCTTCACACATACCACTTAGAATTAAAGCCAAAAAGTTCTATCTTGGTCTCATCAGATCAGAGAATCTTATTTCTCACCATCTTGGAGTCCTTCAGATGTTTATTTGGCAAACTTTCATGTGTCTTGCACTGAGGAGAGGCTTACATCTGTCCTATACTACAATTCTGTATCTGAGCTCTTCAGGCAGTTCCTTTGACCTCATGATTCTCATTTACTCTGACATGCACTGTGAGCTGTAAGGTCTTATATAGACAGGTGTGTGGCTTTCCTAATCAAGTCCAATCGGTATAATCAAACACAGCTGGACTCAAATGAAGGTGTAGAACCACCTCAAGGATGATCAGAAGAAATGGACAGCACCTGAGTTCAAAATGAGTGTCACAGCAAAGGGTCTGAATACTTAGGACCATGTGATATTTCAGTTTTTCTTTTTTAATAAGTCTGCAAAAAAAAAAAAAAAAAAAGTCAATATGGGGTGCTGTGTGTACATTAATGAGACAAAAACTGTTTTAGCAAATAGCTGTAGTATAACAGAGTGAACATTTTAAGGGGGTTTGAATAATTTCCATACCCAATGTATATGTACAAAGTTCACACAGTATATAGGTTTAGAAAACAAGAAAGTGAAATATACAAAACAAGTGTGTTAGATTCTTATCTTTTTTATTTTATTGCTTATATGCAGTTTGACATGCTTAAACAAGAAAGCATTGCATATTTGCAGGAATAATGTTATTACACTAATGTTGAACAACTGTTACGCAGTGTGATATTTGGCCTCGTTTCAGATTATCTGCTCAAAATACTTTACAAAATGGGAACAGAGGCAGCTGTCATGGTACAAAAGTCTAGACTGCACTTTAAGACTTTACATTTTATGGCACATTTATGATCTCTTATGGCCAAACTAGAGACTCATGCCCTAAATAATCTGGGCTGTGTTTCCCAAAAGCCTTGTAAGTCTAAAATGTTCTTGGAACAATTGCCACCAATGGTCTTTACAATCAATTTAGGCTTTATGATGCTTTTGGGAAACGCAGCTTATTTTAGCTTTGATATTGCATGTTTACATAAAAAGTATAAATGATTTGTCTAGCTTCCTGGGTGTGTATTGAAAATATATAATTTTTTTTGTTTGCAACTCGTTTTTTTCTTTCTTATTTATAATGGGTACACACTGCACAATTTTAACCCTGATTTTTACTTTCCGGCAGTTTTTAAGAAAATCACAGAAATGCTTGAAATTAAAGGCAAATCGGTGCTTGTTCATGTGGGTGACAATCGTGTACTATGTGTGAGTCAAAGACACGAGCTGACCAAAGAAGCAGATGCGACGCGGGTGCCTGTGAAATATTTAGCAAAATTTATATATGGACCCGTCTGTGACTCAGGCCTTGTCCCAAATCGAACTCTATTAGTCCTCATGATCTTCCTCTGAGTCTACACTTGGGTTGCATAAAGGCAAGCACCCTTCTGAAACCTAAAATGACAAATCGCACTAAAAAGTCCATTAAGCATTAAATGTCCCCGCAGCAGCGAGGGACGTACTGAGGTCTGGACCAACTAAGGAGGTAGGAGAGGCAGGCTGGGTGGGAATTCTTGACCCTCAGGGCACTCTGGGGACGCTGGAGACTCGGAGAACACTGGATACACAGGGGTTACAGGGAAGACCTCTCCTAAAAAGTCCATTATATCCACCTCACATACCTTCCTCAGTTTTTCATGATCTCATGATCTTCCTCTGAGTCTACACTTGGGTTGCATAAAGGCAAGCACCCTTCTGAAACCTAAAATGACAAATCGCACACTCTACGGTCTTGTGAACTTAACATGTACATGGCTGCCATAGTAAGTCCACAAGACTGCAAATGCACATGAAGTGGGCCATTTTGGACAGTGCCTCAGAGTCATGTAGTGTGAAATGTGTTTTGACTGACAATGACATCGGCGATGACCTACCGCCAATGCGAGCTCAAGCAAGGGAAAGTTCAGGGGGAGGAGTTACAGACCTGCAACAGAACATCAGAAAGCATGGCTTCCAGTCTCATGCATGAACTTGCATTATTTCCTGCATCAATTCTTGTGTGTTTGGTTGTTAAATGTAGTTTGTAGACCAACAGAGTTGTCTCGATTCTTCCTATTGAAAATGCATGTGTGTAGGTGTGCACACAAAAGCAACTCCATAGATCTGATGACTTTGAAATTTGTACGGTGTACCTGGCCTTAGTATAATGTTTCCCAACCTTGGTTTTCAAGTACTTCAAACACTGCACATTTTGTTTATTTTGATTATGTCACACTAATCAAACACATGTTATTCAGCTCTTCAGCTCTCCCTGGAACGTGACTTAAAGCGGGCCTACAGCAACAACCTGCACAGGGACCACAGATACCCTAGCTATACGCCCTGCTGACATGGCCAAAACAAAAACATGAATTGCTGGATGCCAGGAAACCATTCAAAAGATTTGAAAGACATTTTAATGGCTATAAATCTAGGGAATTTCAGGGTATTTTTAAACATTACCTTATATTTATATAGGACACTGACACAGACAAAGATTATACAAGGTAAGGCATTATAGCCGGTTTCAATCATCTATGATTGATATTATAGGATCTCTTCCACCACATTCCACTCTCTCATCTTTGACTTCCGGATCCCTCCTCCACTTCTTCCCCGGGGAGCAGTTCAGTTTTCTGCCACAGACTTGGATTAGTAATGCCAATCACGCAACCAGCAATTCTCTTCCCAGCATTCCCACTGCGTTTACTCTCCTCATCTGACCCCATTCCCAGATCATCCTCCTTCTCATGAACCACCACCGCACGTCCCAGAACGGATTGAGCCCCAAAGAGCTTGGCCTCCGGGAGCTTCAGGAAATGCTTTATAACTCCTTGCACGGAAAGAAAGTGGCCCAGGTCTCCAGGATGACCAGGGTGGTCAACGCCTTTCGGATTGTAATGAGGACCAACAGTGACGCTGCCTTGACTGAGGTCTCCATACTGATGGATGTGGATGGCTCGAGATTGATGATCAATGGTAGGCAAACCACGGAGGTTTATTTTCACTTCTAAAGTTCCATTGGGAAAGAGTTGCTTGAAAAGGACTTGCCCAGAGATATTTGGCTGGCTAGGTGGTAAATTGGGGTCAGGAGTGACTTCACAAGTGGCGTAGATTGTGTTGTTGAACTCCACGACTTCTGGGATTGGAGCCTCGACAAGCAAAGGAACTGGATTGTCAGAGAACTCTCCTTCTCGTATATGCAGCACCAGCAATATCAGAGGGAATTTTAGAATGAGTTTCTCCATGTTGATCTTTAAAGCCTACAATGAAGAGTGGATTCAGTGAAATCATGCCATTTTGTTAGGAATGATAGAATAAAATTCAAAGCTCTGTTTCAGAGAGCTTTGGGAGTGGAAGTGTGCAAAGGAAAACCAAATAAAATAAACACATTTGCTATGTACCCTTGTAAAAAAAAGTGTGCTTAATTGTATTGAATGTGCTCTTAGTGCACTTCAAATCTTGAAAGTATCATTTAAAAAGTTCTAGTTGCAGATAATGATATTGATTAAATAAAAAAAACACAAGTGTACATACAGTACACATTCATAAGCATGTTTTAACAAGTCAAGAACACTTTTGAAAAAAGTGCAGTGCAATAATGTCAAAGTATGGGTTGTATATTAAGTTTTATTCATTTGAGTTGCGCTTTAAAGTACACTTACAGTGAGGAAAATAAATATTTGTACACCCTGCTATTTTGCACGTTCTCACACTTGGAAATCATGAAGGGGTCTGAAATTGTCATCGTAGGTGCATGTCAACTGTGAGAGACATAATCTAAAAAAATAAAATTCCAGAAATCACAATATATGATTTTTTTAAACTATTTATGTGTATGAGACAGCTGCAAATAAGTATTTGAACACCTGTCTATCTGTTACAAGTGTGTGTCGTAGGTAAGCTCACGGAGATGAAGGAGAACAGGAAACAGGTATTTTAATCAGAAAACTCAGGTATACACGAAACACAACTACATACAAACGAGAACCGACAAACACTGAGGGCAAAGTGAGGGTTTAAATACACAGGGCAAATGAGGATAACGAGGTGCTGGTGAAAGACAAGGCACGGGTGACTGACATGACTAATTAACTGAACTGGGGAGAAACACAAGCTAACCAAAACAGACAAGACAGGCATACATGTAACATAACGCCCCCTCCCGGAAAGGCGCGTCCTCGCGCCGTAACCATAACATCTGGGGAGGGTGGGTAGGGGCTCAGTTGGAGGGCGTGGAGCACAACAAATCAGACAGTCAGAGATGGTGAATAGAGTCCAAGGAGAGGCATGGAAAGGGAGGAGCCAGGAGCCGAATGGTGTGCCAGAAACCAGCCAGGACGAGGCCCCAGGGCGGAGTCGATGGTGGGAGGAGCCATGGAGAAGATGACTGGGAGGAGGATGATGCCCTGGGGATGACCAACATAGAAGCCTCTGATGGAGCCGAGGCACCCCCCACGACGCAGATGGTCCTGGAGACCAAGGTGATGAGCACCCGAGGTGGAACCGGTGGACCAGAGGGCAGCGGCTGATCTGGAGGGACCGAGGACAAAGGCGGAGCTGAAGGGAGGGTGGAGCCAGACGAAGCCGCAGGCGAATGCAAGTCGAAGATTGACCAAGGCGGAGCCGGAGAGATGAGGGAGCCCGGAAAAACCGTATGGCCGAAGCTTTCCGGTGGAGCCGAGGGAGGGAGGAGCCAAGGGGGCGCCGAAGAGTCGACGAGCCGAGGCAGAGCAGGGCGCACCGAGGCTGGAGGCGGAGATGGGGAAACAGCTCTGTGCTGTACAGAGCTGGTGGCCAGAAGACCCTCTGCGTCCCCACACAGCATGTGGATGGAGCAGAGGGGCAGAAGGGCAGCAGCGAGGGACATACTGAGGTGTGGACCAACTGAGGAGGTAGGAGAGGCAGGCTGGGTGGGAATTCTTGACCCTCAGGACACACTGGGGACGCTGGAGACTCGGAGAACACTGGATACACAGGGGTTACAGGGAAGGCCTCTCCTAAAAAGTCCATTAATTCCACCTCACATACCTTCCTCAGTTTTTCCGTTTGACTGCCACTGACTCCCAGCCCTCGAACTCCACAATGACTCTCTTAGCGATGTTCGGTGTTGCCGGCTCACGCACCTTTTCAGACCTTCGTTGGTGGTCTGGGCTCCGTGGTGATGACACCCTCCGTCCTTTTCCCCGGTACGGGCTCGTCATCCGTGGTGGCCGGTCCCTCCCGGTCTGCGGTGGGCTCGTACAACTTCTCCGTTGTGTCACTCGCTGGTGGTTGTTGGCTGGTCTCTGGCAGTGGTGGAGTGAGGTCCTTGTAACGCTTGTTATGTATCAGCACTCACTCCATAAATGCGGCAAAATCTTCCTTTGGACCGCCCACTGGAATGCATACCTTCAACCGCTCGCTCAGGCCGGCGTAGTAGAAAACACTGAGCGAGCGGTCTGGGAAAAGGGACAGGCACGCGAGATGGAGAAAGGGGTCCCGGGTGTGTGCTTCCAGCGGGCGGTCTCCCTGCTCCAGGCAAATAAGCTGGACATCGGGAAGGGCCATGGAAAGACGGGGTAACACACACACACAACAAGGAAAAAAAACGCAGCAAAAAACTTTCGGTCGGTTCTTCTGTTACAAGTGTGTGTCGTAGATAAGCTCACGGAGACGAAGGAGAACAGGAAACAAGTATTTTAATCAGAAAACTCAACTCAACTACATAAAATAGCAGGCTGTTCAAATACTTATTTTTCTCACTGTATTTTGTTGTGTTGACAAAAATGTAAATCATAATTTGATCTGTTGTATGTTATTCAATATTAAATATAAAGTTACTATATTTAAAATCTACTAAATTGCAACATCATTACATATATTTTTATATATGTTTAAATACACAACATACAAGTTTCAGTAGTAATTAAAGTATATTTTAGTTTACCATAAATGCACATAAATGTCAGTACATTCAGCAGTTATTAATTTTATTTACATTAACCATATTTCAGACGGGACAATTAATTATGAAATGACATATAAAGATCTCTTGAAGGACCTTTTCAGCTAACTGTATTACATTTAAACTAGGATACATTTTCATTTAGTTGCAATACACATGCAGATAAGTCTGAAAACATTATATTGATGCACATTCCTTCAAAGTATTGTTTCCATAATGCATACTCTTTTTAAAAGCATGCCAAAGTATATTTTTTCCACAAGGATAAGCAAACTAAAAGACAAAATGTTTGTGATTAAATTAACTTTTAGTTGTAAAAGCGGCAAAGGTACATTACCGTATGACTGAAATGTTGTCCTTAAACTGTGTGCAGACTGAATATTGCAGTCACTGTACTGTGAGCAGTCCTGAACTGGGTTTAAGAGAACATTCCCTTTGCAATCAAACTTTGTATTATTGATTGGCTGCTCTTCTGGGAACTCATGAGCTACAGGTTAACCATGTTAACTTTCCTTGTTCACTAGAGTGTGCCTTTTAAGGCTTCAACATACTCAAAAACATACAAACATACAAAAATTTGGTTTGCGAGTTCTCGCAGCTTGTTCTCGACACATCGTCTGAGCAGAACTTCTTTCTTGCGGGTGTCAGAGAACTATTGTGTGATTGGTCATACATTTAATGTAGGTGGGGTTAATCCGGAGAAACGCAGATGATCGACACCAACAGTATGGAATGTTATGGCAAGAACGAACTTTGTTCTTGTTCTTGCCACCTCGAGAAACACATTTCTTTGTTCTTGCAGAGTATATGTTCCAAGCTTAAGTCACTAATTGAAGTCACCTGCGTCTCATTTAGCTCCCCTTTGTTTGCTTGTGCCATGTGATTTTAGCAGTTTGGCAGTTTGACGCGATTCGAACTGCTGAAATCAAGTGATATTGGCGACCCGAATCATTGATCGATTCACTGATTCATGAACCGTTTGAATCTTTTGGGAGGAACACGGAAGAGAACACAATGCTGAATAACGTCATAGTTTTTGATATTTTTGGACCAAAATGTATTTTTGATTCTTTAAGAGATTCTAATCAACGAACTGATGTCATATATGGACTACTTTGATGATGTTTTTATTAGCTTTCTGGACATGCACAGTACATTGTGCATAGTCTGCATATGCTCTGGGACTGGGACTAAAATATAAAATATCTTAAACTGTGTTCCGAAGATGAACGGAGGTCTTACGGGTGTGGAACGACATTAGGGTGAGTCATTAATGACATAAATTTCATTAATGGGTGAACTAACCGTTTAAGGGTCAAGATCAAGTTCTCTACATCTCTTGTGCTGCATCAAGCCACTCTCATAATATCAGTCATCACTCAAATTAATGCGCAGCTCAGAGTAACGTTACAGCATGTGATCAAATCCAGTTAACTGAGTTAGAAACGTGCGAAGAATAGACCCCAGTTTTTGTTTAACGCCTACACCTACCCCAACCCTAAGTCTCCCCTTACAATAATGCAAATATAGTAATTTAATGACACAATATTGATGTGTGCATGCAGTGGCTGTAGCTGTATCCCTTTTAGTTTTTATTTAATTAATGTATTTTTCCCCCAAAAATTTACATTTAACATTTCAGAAGATACAAATATTTGTATATAGCCTGACAAGCCAGACCCACATCAAGATGTTTGGTCTGGAAACTCACCATAGACAGGGCTCAATCCGAGGGGCGGGATAAACGGTTGTCTTTCAAACTCCCTCTGCACGACGTGCACGCAATTGGATAGCGCTGCAACCAACCAGAGCAACGAAGGTGAAGCAGAGCTATTTGGAAGATTAAACTTTCGCCGTATCTGGTCGGCAAAACTGAGAACACATCTTCCCTTTTTAAGAATGACTTCAGTGTCCTTCTTTGATCTTTTCTCAGATAAAAGCTTAACTCAAAGTCTTCCAGAGTCGCGGTCAAAGCTGATTTGACGGACCTCCGTTTGCCAGTTTCTGCAAGAAGTCCTCGCTGCAGCCTGTAGCACGATGACGTACTGGATCAGATCCAACACGTACTGGACGCTCATGCACGGTAGTTTCATTCACAATTCGATGACGTCATATACGCATGCTCAGTAGTTTGTATGTATAATACGCCATAAAATGCGTATCATATGCACGCGAAAAACAGCGTGCCATAGACACGCCAAAATGAGTTTTGGCGTATACATTCCACAACATTGCACACTCGTACTATTTATACGCATTTTTGTAAGAATAGCCTGGCCTGACATGCCTATTTCACATGCAAGTGGACTGTTATTTAATTTTCTTTGAAGGCGTAAGTAAAAATGCCCTGTATTTCAGATTTATACAGAGAGCAGTGCAAAGTCTTGTTAACGTTAACTTTGTTTTTCCCATCACCATCAATTCCCAGCCACGACCAATGATCCAGTTGCTATTATGTAGCTTGTTAGCCATGCCTAGGCTGTGTAATTACCTGTGTCGGCAGCAATGATTGTCTTCTGCACTAGCTGATTCATTGCAGTAAATTATCATAGTCTGTAAAGGAGCTGTCTGAGATGTACAAGAGCAGTACCGTCTGAGACTTGATTTAAGATTCTCTAAAGGGATGCCAATCTGGTTTTGGGGATTTACGAATCATATATTGGATAGAAAATCAACTTTTGATTAAACTTATAGGCTAAACTA
This sequence comes from Pseudorasbora parva, assembly GCF_024679245.1. Taxonomy (NCBI): domain Eukaryota; kingdom Metazoa; phylum Chordata; class Actinopteri; order Cypriniformes; family Gobionidae; genus Pseudorasbora; species Pseudorasbora parva. The sequence continues at coordinate 11,315,568 of NC_090172.1, read as the reverse complement.
AAATTAAATGTTGAAAATTTTGTAATATAACTTTACATCTACTGTATGTTCCATCAGGTAACATTATTAAGACATTTTGCACTACACATCTGCACTGAAAAATGTGTGTTGGATTTACATGATTTAATTGTGTACATCGGTCCCACATGAATCAATTAAGTTAGACAAACATAATTTGTTCATGTAATATCAACATCATTGAATTAATACATTTTAGTGACCCAATTAAGTAGTCTCAAAGAAAATGTTATAGGGCTCCCTGACATGATTGAGGCATTTCATTTCATATATTTATTCATCTGCTCCAATTTCATGTTATAATGTTACACAACTGAGTTATTATAGGTTTATTACGCTAGCTATATTTGGCAAACTTTTAGCTATAAGCCAATGCTCCACTCTTCTCCACAATAGTAACCCACTGTCATTTAAATTGTTCAAAATTCCAGCATAACTGAATTTTAAACACTATTAAACCCAATTAAGTCTCCTCCTTTCTCATCTTGCTCAAATATACATAAAATAACACTTTTATCTTAAAAATAACAACATTTACTCTCTTTTGATTTAGTCATTTGCAAAGCATGCTGGAAACTAAGAAGCCCCGTCCAGTTTCAGTAAATGCAATACACATCATTAATGTAATCTCAAGGGATTGAGTAAACTTCAATTTGACTTATATTTAAGTGGATTGAACACAATCAAATAAAGTTAGGACAAATGCATAGCAATTGTGTTGTTTTAGCTCATTTTAATTAAGCAATTTGAACAAGCAGTAGAAATAATTTAAAAAAAAATTAAAAAAAATCAGGGATACATAAAAATGATATTATATAATCACCACATGTAGCTTTCTCCTGCACAAAGGTAAAATTGCACCGACTTTTTCCTCTGTGCTCCACAGAAACAGACAAACAAAACAGGTTTGGGACAACATTAGTTTGAATAAATAATGACAGAATTTTCATATATTTTTTAAGAATCCTACTTCAAAAAATTGCTTTATGAAAAAGATTTTCACTTTTGTATACCGAATGTGCACTAGTCTACTTCAAATCTTAATTTTGATTTTGTGTTGATGTTTGTATTGACTTGCACAAAGTACTTGATTTTAATTTTAACTGCGTTGTCACATGCCTGTCCTGTCTTGTGTGCACATGTGGGTTTTGTCATGTCTAGCATGTGCTCCTGTCATTGTCTGATTCCCTCCCCCTTGTTATCTGATTAGTGTTGATTTCTCCCACCTGTTCCCTCTTGATTTCTTCCCCTTATAAGCTCCTTGTGTTTGTCAGTCTGTGTTGGATCCTTGTATATGTCTCGTCATTGTCTCCCGGGTCCCTGTGTGGTATGTCTTCAGTTCATGGTTTTTGATTATGTATTTTGCCCCCTTGTGGGTTTTGTTTTGAGTTTATGTTTTATTTGTAAATAAATTATCATTTTCTGCACTTGAGTCCTCGCACCCCTTCCATTGTATGTGACGTGACATGCGTGTTATTCAATATTACATTTAAAGTTAATATATTTAAATGTAGCCTACTACAGCTTCATCATCGCTATTAACTAGTTGCTTATTACCATGAATATTACACTGTAAAAAAATTGTGGTGGTTTTTGTTGGTTTAACTTAAAAAAGTAAGTAACCTGGTTGCCTTAAAATTGAGTTTATTGAAATTAAAAATTTGAGTTGATACAATGAAGGAAATTAGTTTAATAAATAGAAACTCAAAATATTTTTGTATCTGAACCACATAAAAAATGTGATAAATCATGAAAATAGCACAATTAGGCATGTTTCACTGCGTCATCAGAAATAACACAAACATAATTACCCAATATGCTGACAAAATCTTTTAATAATATTATAATAAAGGCTGTCGAATCTCAAAAAATGTTCATTGTATTAACTCAAAATTTTAATTTCAATGAACTCAAAATTTTAAGGCAACCAGGTAACTTTTTTTCTAAATAATGTTTTACAGTGTACTAGGATATTGGCTGTTTATTAGTAGCCTACTTATGTTAATGTTTTATGACCTTATTCCTTATGGCCCCTAATCCTGCCCAAAACCTAAATTTAAATGTTACATTGCTAACCTTACTAACTATTGATAAGCAGTACATTTTGAGTTTATTAAGGAAAAAGTTGTAGTTAATTGCGTTCCCATACAAAAGTGTTACCGAAATTATTTTATTTTTATTTTTACAAGTACATTTTGTTATTTTACAAGTACATTTTAGCTTCCTGCATAATTGCTTGTCAAATCATATTTCAAAGAAAGTGTCTGAAAACATTACATTTAGTCGGCTGCTACAGTAAGGGCAATAAAGAGGCTACAGTGTAGCCCACCTATTTATTTTCCACAAATGTTGTTTTCTTTCTCATTTCTATAGAGACACTTATAATAAACAAAAACACACAGAAATTGTTTCATGTAGGCCTGTTGTATGAAAAAAAAATAGAATTGGTTCTTGTAATATAAATGTATAGACCCATGTAAAGTCCAACAACAGCTCTATGGTGTGTGAAGAAAATCCAAGGACACGAACTCTGTAGAGCCCCTTGCGGTGAAAGCAGGAACTGCAAGATCTGCGAGGGGGCGGTCGTCTTTATTTGGCGCTAGATCTAATATCCTCCGGGTATTTCATATAGATCATCCAGAGCGTGCATTATCTAGCATATTTCTCTTTTTAAAATATTTGTCCAAAAAAACGCACTAATGAGCAGGTATAAACAGAGGCGGATGGTGTGTTTATTCTCAGTGCACTTGAAATAGTATTGATGAGGTAAGTGCTTCCGGTCGCCATCTTGTCGTTCAGCCGTGTGTGTGAATGTGAGAGAGAGCGCAGCGGCTGCGCTGGAGTAATCGACAAACTCTTTCCTCTTTTACCTTATTAATCTTTCTATTACGAGATGTCAAAACGGTATCGGTTGGATTTAGGCGATGATTATTCGTCGAGCAAGAAGAGATCTTCTGACGGGTATGTTGAGCTTGAGGAGGGTTGTATCTGTCCGCTGTTGAGGGAAAGAGCGGCTAGGTAGCACTAGCATGTTCACACTTGTGCTGATATGACTTTATTATTGTACGGACTCTGACACTGTTACTAATAAATAATATTTATAAAACGCACAGCTGATATCCACAGTGGTTACTGTAACTCTCGAAAAAGCGAGCTGTTTGCACAGTAGCGCGCAAGTCTTTGTGATTAGTGCCGCTAGCACGTGCGCTCACTACGCTGCATGCATGGGTCTGCTCGTGCACAACAGCAGCAGTTTGACGTATAGCACAATATTTACGTTTCACCTGCTTCCTTGGTTCGTTACTTTCTAGTTCTGGCTCGCTCTGTGTAAAGAAGCAGACTAGAAACCTATGTGGAGCATAGATGCATCTTTAGGCCGCTAAATGAACACTAGTGTATAAATGTTGTGTAATCTTGACTTTGCCGGTGTCGGAATGTTGCTCACTATGCTGTGAAACTGCCCGCAAATAAAAAGAAAACTAACTCGTAGATAACTAGCTAAACTAACTAGGAAATAAATATTTGAGATGGACATCAGAAGATCTCAGTCTCTTTTAATTAGATTGATATTTGGTTGCACATGCTTAAAAACGCGGCCTACTGTTTCACTTTGGATCATGTTTAGTTTTCAATGGCATTTTTAAATTTAATATTTAGTTATTAATAAATAATAAAATTATCATCATTAAAAAATTTTGGTAGTTAAATGTGAGTGCGTTGTCCGAATCTTAAACAAATCATTCTTTTGTGTCGGAACCAGAGTGACGTAAGATCGTCAACTGTTGAACTTGTCAACTTGTTTAACTGATGAGTTAATCGACGAGTTTACTTTTGGTTGCGAAAAGTTAATTTAACAGTAGAAAGAGTGTTCATTTTATGAATGAACCAGAACTGATTACTGTTTTGATTGTGTGATTGTCAAAATTAATGCAAAACAGTTGTTTTTTTTTATTAACACTTTCTAAAGACCTATTCGGATGGCAATAAGATTGTATGTTGTAAATAAAATGTCATGCATGGTATAATTAGTATAATAATGATAATAAATTATGATAATGATAGTAGTAATAAACATAATAATGCTTGGTATATTAAGAATATTAATAGGATAATATCCTAATTATTATTTAATTATTTAAATCTGTTTAAAAATAGGAAGATATATAGATGCACATTATAGTTACCCATCGAAATAAGTGGAACTAAGTTACTTCTCGAGGTAAACATAATGCTCCTTGGTTATTTTAACATTCTATATAATTCCTGCCTGCCGTAAACAATAGCCTATTTCATATATTTATGTGCTTTATTTTTTAAGCGGTAATAACATAAATTACTCTTGTAAATGCTTATCAGCATTTCATTAGTAAAATTCTAGATCTTTAAAATGCATCCATATTACAACTGTACGGTGCTCTGTAGTGATCAGAGAGGATATAAACCGTGAATTTTTGAAGTGACGTATTCTTGAAAACGTAGAGATGTGGATTTGGACCGCAATTAAATTACCACGACCTTGGTGTTTGTCAAAAAATAGAAGGTAATTCAGCCAGGGATTTTTACATGGATGGTGGGAGAAAAACTGACATGGATTCGGACTGCAATAAAATCTCAGACTAGCCTGTCAATGATCAAAGTACCATACGAACCCATGACAGTGTTTCCCCTACAATGTATTCACAGCGGCGCAGAAGTTCTTCACATGATCAGTAATATTTTGCGGGAGAATAAGAACCTGTACTTTTTTCTGTCAACTTTTGATTTTACTCCACTACATTTCCTAAATAAAATGTATACTTTTACTCCGATACATTATCCCAAAGCATTTTTATTACTTACTACAAAATAAATTCGGAAGACTGCAAACAAGTGCTCGCGCATCCGCTGTAAGCTTGCAAACATTGCTATAGTGACTGACAGTGAGACTGCGCGTAGCAGAGCGGGACACTTCAAAAACGGATTTAAAACAGACAACACTAAAACAGACTAGAGGTTGTATTAATGCAATCGAGGCTGATGCTAACATTAGTAACTGTTATCTTAACTGTTATTATTCTGGAGGTGCATGCCCCCGGACCCCCCTGGTAACAACCTCTGGTATGTAACAGCACCGCTGCTGGAACATTTTCTAGGGGAGACACTGCATGATAAACAATTACGGTCTGAATATGGCTTGAAGGTCCCATGGCAAGGATTTTTTTATTATTTTAAATTGTTTCCTGAGGTGTACTTGCACTGTAAAAAAAGAGTGGAAAAAACGGTAAATCTCTGGCAGCAAAGTTTCCAGACTGAATATATATATAATATATATATATATATATATATATATATATATATATATATATATATATATATATATATATATATACAATATATATATATATACACATTTTTTTTACGATTTAACTATTTTACAAAAAAGAATTAAATTCAATGAGTTTATTATTTATAATCAGTGGTGGAATGCAACGAAGTACAAATACTTTGTTACTTAAGTACATTTTTCACGTATCTGTACTTTACTTAAGTAGAATCAATAGTGCATACTTTTTACTTTTACTTCGTTACATTTTGCAGCAAATATTTTACTTTCTACTCCACTACATTTCTACAGCGTTTCGTTACATTTTCTGATCAGTTTCAGGGCTCGAGATTAAGGTTTGTTCGGATAATTAATGGATAATAATAGGCTAATGTATGAATTGACGGTTGCGCTGTTGACAATCGCGCAGCCTCTCGAGGAGAAATGGAAACAAACCAACGCCGCTCGTAAAGAGAATACCAGTAACATACTGCAGTAAATATTCAAAATGTGAAGGTTTCTTTAAAAAGATATAGTTAAAACAATCTCATAACATTATTTAATGCAGTTGTAATTTGTCGGTGTAAATTATTTAATCTAACAACACTATAGTGTTATTTTAATTTAATTTATTGATCAATTTTAAAAAATAAGGAAAGCTGAATCATGTCCTATATTTAAGATTAAAACTCATAAATATGAAGATTTAAATACATCAACGCTGATGAAAATGTTACTTCTGAATTTTGATGTTTAACTCTGCAGATCACCCTGATACTGTGAATCAGAATGTAAACTGGGCAACAGATGATAAGCACAATTAGCCTACATTAACCCAAAACTAACTTAATTAAAACGCCACGGCCCATACTGCTTTCTTCTTTTTAATCATTAGAATATAGACATTAAGAGAATAAATTGTTATACAAGTACTTTTACTTTTAATACTAAAAGTACATTTATAATCAAGTACTTTTTTTACTTAGGTAGGATTGTCGTTGTAGTACTTCTACTTTTACTAAAGTAAAAGTTTAATGTAGATAACATGTCAAATGTTGAAAGTGAGACATTTTGAAATGTTACATCAAATATTGGCTCATTTTGGAGTTCATGAGAGCTACACATTCCCAAAAATAAATATGGCTCTGGTTATTTGTACTTTTACTGAGATTCAGTACTTCCTCCACCACTGTTTATAATAATTCTAACATTTAAAAGATAGCATACGCTGTTTAAAATTAAACATGGTTTAAAGATCAAGTGAAAAAAGCAACCATCTAGACATAATTATTATTAGTAGAGGTGTTTTATTATTACATAGACATAGCTAAATCTACTGTAGCCTAATATATTGTCAATTTCTTCACTTTACACCAAACTTTTATTTTGACGGGTTGCCGTGAAGACCTTTGAGTGTCTGTGTTCATTATATAATAACTGAAATGAAATGGTAAATTCTCACAAAACATGCAGGAGTAACATACTATTAAAATAGTGTTTTAAAGTTTAATATTCACATACAATAGTATATATTAGGCTACAGTCTGGAGCCCTGCTCTTACATTAACACGGAAACGACTGAACGCAGCTGCGGGTACAGAATATACTCGGGAGTCGGTACTACAGAAATGCTGGTATTGCCACATCTTTTTAATTTCAGTACCAACTTGGTATCGAAGTACCAGTACTTTTGACATCCCTAGATGTAATGTAAGCTTGTTGTGTATATTGGCTAATTGTAAGATTGTTCAAGAAATGGTAACAACTTGATGAGTAAAAAAAAAAAGGTCTTTATTGCTAATGGTCATTTAAATAAACACATTTTTCAAATATTATTTTTTTTATCAGCCCAAATATTTGAATGCAATATTTTTTGGAAAATGTTAATCTAATTTTAAAGATTATCAGTAAACAAAAAGTTAATGGGGTCCCTTTGAGTTCCATGGTATTTTTTTACTTCTTCCGCTTGTAAATATCTGAAATCTAGAAGTTTTGAATCTGATGTTTTTCCTGGCCACTAAGAAACTCTATTCCATGATTTGTGCTGAACAACCAGTGACAGATAAGTTGCCTCAATTCCAAGACCTTAAATTCAACAGCATATAAAAAGGCTGTAAAAAACAATGTACCTTTACAAATAACTGTTTCAATGACTTTAGTTCCCTGTCTCGAAGTTGGTATTAAATTAGTTAAATTGTACAGATTAAATACCATTGGTAAATATCAATTATTAATCTGCTAAATAGTAGGGATGATCATATTGAGAGTAAGAATTTCGACCAGTTAATACTTTCAGTTAAACGGTTTGAAAGTGTTTTAAATTTACATTTTTTTTGTTTTTTTGTTTTGGTTCAGCTGGTTTTGGTAAAGTTTATTAAAGTAAACATTGTCATGTATGTTCTTCTCGCTGCTGTTTCCTGATGGTTTGTAGAAAAACTACTCCGAGTAGCACTCTGTCGTTTCAAAGAATAACACAACGGCGAGTGCGTCGAGTATTAAACACTTCCACAAATGGACATGGCCGCACGTCAGCGGAGGCTCGCTCGGTGGAGCCAGACCAACCTGCTATTTTTATTGTCATTTACGGTTAATATATAATGAGTGGAAGTTGTCGGTCAGGAAAATTACCCGAAATGAGCATCCCTAGTAAGTAGACAGTAAGTTTTCTAGGGCTGTTTCGAATGCCATTTTTTGAGCTTCGAAGCTTAGGTGGCAATCAATATCGAATATTCGAAGCTTCGGTGGGTGGGGCTAAATATATAATAATAGTGTCGGTTTGCATTTGTATCATCTTTCACGACTTCACGTTTCACTCTTCGGCATCGTAAATGTGTTGCGGCAGACCCAGTGGAGTGCAGTGTTGCATTTGGTGCAATATGATCAGGTGGCACACATTCTTTAAATATTAATAAACATTTAATAATCTTTTAAATAGAACAGTTTCCGGTACGCATTACACGGGCAGGTTTATGCTCCGAAAACGGACAGTGCACAAGTGATACAAAACACAAAGTCTGTTGAGAGCAAGAACTTTAATAAGGTATTAATAACGAATAGGGCTGTAACGATACACCAAACCCACGATTCGGTTCGTATCACGATTTTTGACCCACGGTACGATACAAACCTCGATATAGGGGGGGACAAAACAGTTTTATTCTGTACAGTATTCTGTAGCCTATTTTGCCGTCAATACCATATATCTGTATGGTCAATAGGCTACTGCCGACGTTTTATTTGCGGTACCAATAGGCAATATATATTTAACATGAAGTTTTTGGGCTCCTGTACATCAATACCAACAGAAGCGCCGCGTCAGACACGCTTCTGGTGTGCAAAGAAAGAGAAAACGCCACACAGCTGCCCCGCGGATGACACGCAACAGAAACGCCACGCTCACACCAGGTTGCCAGCCGGTTGGGGAAGCTTCTTGAAACACTTACGGCAAATTGTGTGGGTCTTGTCAACTACACGATTGCCATCCTTGTTCTCCACCGGGTATCTGAAATGTTGCCATACTGCTGACTTAAAAGTTGGACCTGGACAGGAAGGATAATTCTGGGAATTGGAAGGGGTGTGTCGCGATTCTGCCTTCTCACATCGCGATACAGGTTCGTGGACCTGCGTATTGCGATTTCGATTTCATATCGCATATCGTTACAGCCCTAATAACGAACCTTTCTTTAAAACAAATGAATCCCAAAACAGAAATTAAATTAGTAACACACAGTGATTTCAATGAACTGTAATAAATAAAGAACATGGTAGCATGCTTATAAACAGTTGAATAAGAATAAATGAATTGTTTTTAAAATGACACAAAATGTAATATCTATTACAATTAGTTTTATTCTATATAAGGGATTTATTTTGTCTTATTCTGACTTTTTGTTAATTTAAATCTTTAAAATGCGCGATGCTTTTATTGAAAGCATGTTGCGGTGTTTTTTTAAATTTATTATTATTATTTCAAGCATGAGTGAGAATGAGTCCGCAACGGAAGTCACGTGTTGAAAAAAAAAACGAATATTCGAATCTCAAAACTGAAAATCGAATGCCACCTCACCGAACGAATATTCGAATATTCGATTATTCTAGTACAGCCCTAAAGTTTTCTAAAAAAAAAAAAAAGTACAACTGGAAACAACAGCTCTAAAACGCTTTTAAATAAGATCTATTATGTTAGAGTTGGTTAATATTCATGCAATTTCATGCTTAAGGGGATAGTTCAACCAAAAAATGAAAATTTGATGTTTATCTGCTAACCCCCAAGGCATCCAAGATGTAGCTGTGTTTGTTTCTTCAGTAGAACACAAATTGAGTTGCTTGTATAATGCATGTCAATGGGGTGTATTTCTATGAGAGTAAAAAAAAAAACATAGACAAATCCATATGAAACCCTGTGGCTCGTGACGACACATCGATGTCTTAAGACACTAAACGATTGGTTTTGTGTGAGAAACCGAACAGTATTTATATAATTATTTTACCTCAAATTACAACACTATGTACAAACGCTGCAATCGCGATCACTTCCTGCAAGTGAGGTCAAATGTACAAGATATGGCGTATCTCAATAAGATACAAGCGGCAGAAGTGATCTCTTGGGCGTATCTGCACCATATCGTGTATTTTGACCTCACTTACAGGAAGTGATGGCGTGGTGACAGCTGATGCACAGTTGTATTTGAGGTTAAAAAAAATGATATAAATGCTGTTTGGTTTCTCACACAAACCGATCGTTTCGTGTCTTAAGACATCAATGTGTCGTCACAAGCTGTTGTGTTTAATATGGATTTGTATGTTTGTTTTTTACTCATTAGTGGTGCTCATAGAAAAACACGCCATTGACATGCATTATACGGCAATGGTTGGAGTTAAAAATCTTCGTGTTCTACTGATGAAAACAAACACACCTACATCTTGGATGCCCTGAGGGTAAGCAGATGAACATCAAATTTTCATTTTTGGATGAACTATCACTTTAAATGCACAGCTTCAATATCCCATTCTCATGAACGTCTTAAATCCATGCTTACTTGTGCTACTATTACTTTTGTCTTCCCATCAGTAAGGACCGGGACAGAGATCGGGACGACCGGTCGAAGGATCGCGATCGTGACCGCGACAGAGACAGAGACCGTGATCGGGACAGAGAGAGAGACAGCAAGGGATCTAGCGTGCCCCTCACCGTGCCTGTCGGTGGGATGCTTCCTCTGAAGCAGACAGCCATGAGTCAGCAGATCAACCCCTTCACCAACCTGCCTCACACACCACGTTACTACGAGATCCTAAAGAAGAGGCTGCAGTTGCCCGTCTGGGAGTACAAAGAACGTTTCAATGATATCCTAAACCGTCATCAGAGCTTTGTGCTCGTCGGAGAGACAGGCTCTGGAAAGACCACACAGGTCAGAGACAGCAAAGGTTTCTTTTTTTTTTTTTTTTTTTTGTAACAAGCTAGTCAAATTTCTGGATTTATTAGTATTTCTATATGTTGCGTTTGATGCATGTGAATTGTGTAAATCTGAAAGAAAAAAAACCCCTGCGTTTTTAAATGTTTTTCATGCATGGATTGCATGAGCTAGCATCTCGCACAGGGTCCAAAATTGAAGTGTATGTAAGAGTGTGGCCAAAACTGGTACTACAATCACTATCCCCTGCAACAACAACTTTTAAATGACAATATCCTGGCCAGACTACTGTTGTCAGTGATATAAGTATTTGAAATTAACATGATTTCTTAATGTCTAGTGACATATCAAGGCCATTTTATGATTAATTGAAATACATTTCTTACATACAGTTCCTTTAACATAGACATGTGCCGATTTTCGATAATGCGATTTATTGCGATGATGAATATGCACGATATTGTTATCGTGGGCACTATAAAATATCGTAAATAATAATTTATTAACAATTTATAATTTTTTTTATAATGCACTCAAGAATACTCTGCCCATCAACCGTATAAATGCTCAACACCGCTGCATTCTGCGTCAAAGGTAAGCGCTACGGTGTAAATGAGAAGCACATGCATGAGTGGAGACGCACTGCTGAAGTGCCGCTCAGTGACAGCAGAGGGCGCTGATGAACTGCAGAATGCAGCGGTTACCCCGGAAACCCCGCAAACAAACAAAAAATGTGTGTAGTTTTAAAAACAGCCATTTGTTTTTTGTAATCTCAATGTTGTTCATCACAGCACCAAATACTTAATACTTAAAGACTTAATAGGCTATTTATTTTCAAACTTAAACATTTTTATGTTTTAATCTGGACTACAACATGCCTTAATAATTAGAACCGTCTGATTATTTGTTATTGTTCAGCAAAACTTTGAGACATACGACTTCATTAGTTAACATCTTAATTCATCATTTCCAAACTGACAATGAAAAATACTTATAAAGAATGAATCATTCTAAGTAATGTTAATTTCTTAGTTACTGTTTAATAACATTAAAATCTAAATAACTTTTTTAATGGACCTAAGATAAAACTAACAATGATCAGTATTTCTTAACTAACATTAACAAAAACATTATACTTTCTGTACCAAATGTAGCTATTGCTCAATCTTAGTTAATGCATTAAATAATGAGCCCTTATTGTAATTTGTAAGCCTACCTGTCGTTCTTTATAGCCTAATTCTTTTGCACTTTAATCTGTTTGAAATTTGTACTTTTACAGCTCTGGAAAAAATCAAGAGACCACTTAACATTGATTTCTGATTGTTCCTCAATGTTAAGTGGTCTCTTAATTTTTTTTCCAGAGCTGTATATATTTTTGGTGCATTATTGTATTTAAACATTCAGTTATTTTTGTTCTTACAAAAATAGTTCTTAAAGCTGTTATGCTATGGCAATACTTTTTTTTGCAACTTATTTCAATATCGTATATCGTGATAAAACTTCATCAATTAATCGCAACATGAAAAATTGATATCGGCACATGCCTACTTTAACATTTGCCAAATGGGTTTATTTTTACACAGTATATTTTTTATGAATTTTAACAATGCATTGTTACGCGATATGGCTCAGTGCAATCATCAAAACACAAATTCTGTGATTTAATTCTATTGCTCCACTGCACACGTACTCTGTGTTCGGGTCAGTTATAACTTTAATTTGAAAACTCGTGCACCAACCATCTCTTTCCCCAAGGAGCACATATGATTGTGAGTGATTGTATATTAGAAAAAACTTCAGGGGGACAATGAAAATGTATCAAATAATGTTTTACTTTTTTGTGTTTAACGTTTAAATACTGCTGAGAAACAATTATAAATATCATAGCAAAAATATATTTATTATTATAATATTATATTGCTACAATAATTATATTTGTTTATAAGTATTACTATTGTTTATTTATTTTTTTATTAGTAAAAACTAGTTTTTTTTTAATTTACCATACACTAGCAATGTTTCTGTCTTAATTTGTTTAATTTGGTTCATTTTAATAAATGTTTTTGAATGTTAAAATTTTTTAGGAAATATTAAAAATTTTACAGTACAATATTTCTTAATTGATTTGGTTAGTTTCTGCAATTTAAAGCTGCAGTCCGTAACTTTTTGCGCTCTAGCGATTAATAAACAGAACTGCACGTGTCTTGTGGAAGAACATTGCAGCCGGAGCTACTTCTCTCTGTTTATGTCAATGGCGAGTCACGCGGGCTGTGCTCCTCCGCAGCGGTACCTACCAGTCTTGCCTGAAATAGTCCCAATATAAACACGTATTATAAGTGTACCATAATGATTCAGGGTAAGACAAAAACATGGTGTAGAAAATGGATTCATGTTATACATTGTCGTTGGATAATATTTGTAAATCTTGAACACAAAAAAACTTACAGACAGCAGCTTTAAATACAATATTTTAAATAATAGTAATTATATTACTATTGTTTTTATTTTATTTAACCTTTTATTTTGCAGTGTGATGGTTATATTTCTTTAAAGATTTAATTGTACAAAATTTTAAATCATAGTAATTCATATTATATTTCTCTTTTTATTTTAGTGCAATATAAATATTTCTTTAATGGTTACTTTTTAACTTTATATAATTTATATAATAATTGTTGTTGTTTTTATAGTATAGTCACATAAGTGATACTCCTGCTGCCTGTTAGCTTGCACTGGTAACCAAAGCTGCCGTGCCCTTTTTCACAACCTTGCCGAGAGGGAATCTGAGACTGCCATGTCAACAAATGTACCCATTCATTTGGTTTAAGAAAACACCCGAGAAACACAGTAGAGCATCATAATAATTTGGTTGCGTCCTCTTTTTCAGATCCCTCAGTGGTGTGTGGACATGGTGAGGTCCCTACCTGGCCCGAAGCGTGGTGTGGCTTGTACGCAGCCACGTAGGGTGGCAGCCATGAGTGTGGCTCAGAGAGTGGCAGATGAAATGGACGTCATGCTGGGCCAGGAGGTTGGGTACTCAATCCGATTTGAGGACTGTAGTTCTGCAAAGACCATACTGAAGTAAGTTATAGGAAAAAAGATTTAGATTTATCAAATAATGTATACTTGATTTTTCAAGATAGTGGAAATTAGGGATGTCAAGGTACCAAAATTCCAGTAGTCGGTACCGATACCATAAAAAATTTACGGTTCTCAGTACCGATTTCGGTACCACGGCTACATATTTTTTTATTTTATTTAACTATTTAAAAAAAAAAAAAAAAAATTCAAGGAGTTTATTATTTATGATAATCATTATAAGTAATTCATACATAACCATTTTGAAAAGTAAACATTGTTTATAAAAAAAGATCAAGTGAAAAATAAGCTAGGCATAATTATTATCAGTAGTAGCCTATTCTTATTACATATATATGTGGCTAAATCTACTGTACAAACAGAAGCCTAATATATTTTTCAATTTCTTTAAATTAAACCGAAGCTTTTATTTTGATGGGTTGCCGTTAAGACCTTTGAGGGTGCGTTTACACTTGTCATGTTTGGTTCGATTAAAACGAACCCTGGTGCGATTGCTCGTTTAGTTCATTTGAACATATGTGAACGCTGCCATCCGAACCCTGGTGCGCACCAAACAAGCGGACCGAGACCGCTAAAAAGACGGGTCTCGGTCCGCTTCTAAACTAACTTTGGTGCGGTTCGATTGATATATGAACGCAACACGGACCAAAAACATGACATAATGTCACAAGATGCGATGCTACAAGTCAGCTGATTTGACGACGCGGAAAGATCGGTGTGTCCAAAATTTGTAACGTTAAGCCCCGTTTCCACCACAGGAACTTTAACCAGGAACCAGGAACTTTGGGTGGTACTTCGTGTGTTTAGACCGCAGGAACTAGGGTCTAAATGAAGTTCCGGGTAAATATTTCCCCCTCCAAACGGCCCTGCTCGCGAGGTAGTACTTTTTCAAAGTTCAGGAACTTTCGAAGGCGGGACTTGGGCACTGAACATGCTGATTGGTTGAGCTGACGCAGCATTTTATTTCAACTCGGCATTTTTAAAAGTCTTTTGCGAGGTTCGGTCTACGTTCAGTAATAATCAGTCTTACACGCCGCGCTCATGTTGACAAGAGAGGAAAGTTAATTTTTCTGAGGGGTTAACTTTTTATTTCGTAAGTTATGAAGATAATGTTGGAGTAATGACACAGCGTTTATTGCCCCAGGCAGTTTTTACTTTAACTGCGCCTGACAGAATTTTTTTTTTTTTCTCAGATGATTATTTAAACAAATAAATAGCTTATAATATAATACTGTATTAGTTCTGGTGGCCGTTAAGAGTTGCTCTGGCTACAGTTAACACATTCCAGCTGCTGGAGAAAACAGCGTTGACATTTTTGATGTGGCAGACAAACAGCATGTGACAAAATTATTGCGATTGAAAGTCATCACATAAACACCAAATCGGTTTAGATAACGTCTCATGTAAACAGTCCACTAAATCTTTCAATCGGTACACACAAAAATGATTACTGTCCGTTAGGGCTGTCATTTTTGAAAAAAATCTAATTAGAACGGAATTAAAATATCAAGCAATGCATTCGAATATATTCAATTATCTACAACGCCGTCATCTCCAGCGCCTGGAATGTGTTTACGGATGCCATAGCAACTCTCAACGGCCACCAGGACTTTACGGTTTTATAAAAGCTATTCATTTGTTGTAAAGTGTAATAATCATCTCAGAAAAAATAAATTCTAATGTCAGGCGCAGTTGAAGTAGTTAATGATTGTTTGCTTACATAGGCTTAGGGACAGTGTCATTATGCCAACATTATCTTCATAACTTCTTATGAAATAAAAAGTTTCTCCCTCAGAAAAATGTATTTTCCTCTCTTGTCATGCTTGATGCATGAGCGCGACGTGTGCTCTTCAGTGGTGAAGGCGCGCGCTGTGCCTACATCACATAAGGACGCACACTCAAAAGTAGGGGTGTGCACGAATATTCGAATAGTCGAATATTCTATCTGTAATTAACATTCGAAAGCTAAAAATACTATTCGAATTTTACTGCGTTGATTTGCTGGCTGTAAATGCATTGGATCTATGAGAAATCTCTCTAAATCTTGCAGTTATAACTAAATCCACTGGGTGGCGCTGTGGAGCTGGCAAATAAGTTGAGTGTATTTGATCACAATGTCGTCGTCTGCCTCGCGTTGTTTGGATTTACTTAGATGACATTTGAAAATGATCTTACAAAATGGAGTTACTTTTGATAAAATCAGTTAATGAAACTAGGTTATCATAATATCTACTCCAGAACAACGAGAATCACATGACATCCAAACACCAGCCGAAGGGGGGAAAAGCATCACTGCGTTCACGAGTGCGGGTAAGCACATATGCACCCCGAGTGAGGGCGAGATATATTATGATAGCATTAGCAACAATGTTCTCGAGACAACTGCTTCCTTTAAGTTTCGTTGAGGGTTTAAGAACAGAAAAAACAATTAAAGTGCTTCACTTAAACTTCACTTAACCGTTATCTTTGTCTTCGCAACGTCTGTCATTGGCACGTTTTCTCACCCGATAATAATATCATCATCCAATATTATCGTTTCTCTCAACATGAAAATGAGAAACAATACAAACAGGACAACGACAACCATAACTTATACCGACTCGTGTGTGTGTGTGTGTGTGTGTGTGTGTGTGTGTGTCTGTGTGTGTACGTTTTGCACAATAAAGCTAACATAGCGCTCTGATTTCTTAGTGGGTTTTTTTTCCGCTCGCGCTGCTTGAGCTTATAATGCTTTTGTTCTTTTGGCATTTTTTTACACATACTGTATAATGTTTTAAAACCATATATAATGTAAGCGTGTTGTGTACATTGCCTAATCATAAGCTTGTTCAGAAATGGTGACGGCATGTTGATAAAAAAAAAAAAAAGTCTCATTTTCTCAAAATACCTAATTTAAATAAACGAATATTCGAATATTCTATTTTTATGAACCCAAATATTCGAATACAATATTTTGGGAAAATGCCCATCCCTACTCAAAAGTAATCCGGTCAGGTCGTTTACATGGTGAAATGTTTAGTTTGATCGATTCATGAAAAGGTTTATCCACCCATCTCAAAACGATTACAATTTCATTCAGTTTGGGCATTTTTATTACGATTGATCAGGTGTTTATATGGAGCATTTCCCTTCAGATTGGACTTTTAAACTGATTACAGTGCTCCATGTAAACGCACCGACAGTAAAAACAATTGCGCTACATGGCACTTTAAAAACCGGATAGTTTATTTATAGTTCGATTACGGATATTTCACGTCATCTTCGAATGCATATCGAAAAGTGACAGCCCTGGTCCGTCACTGGCTTGGAGGAACAGTCGCGTGCAGTCCTACATCACCGGACTAATTTGCCTAATCTTCTCGGAACTTTATCGCGGTCGAAACGCAGACAGCTGCAGGTCTGGGGGGGGAGAAAAGTTCCTGTAAAAAAGTTCCTGGTACAAATTGTTCCGGGTAATTTTGGTGGAAACGGGGCTTTAGAGGGCAAACGTGGAGCATCGAAGAGGTAAGTTCCTCATCAATATTTGGTCTGAGGAGCATGTTTCGAAAAATGCACAAAAAGCATACCTGGTTCTTCTCATCAAAGGACCTGCGTTGCCCATTTGACGCTATAGACGACGGAACTGCATGCCGTCTCTTTTGCTGCAGATCTTCGCTTCTGCATACAACGGAGGAAGTCCTGCTTCTGTTTTGAATGTTTTGAACATTTTATGAGTTCTCAGCTGGTAAAAATAATGCCATATGTACACGCATAAAATGATCACGTTTAATCCAGCATACAGCATTGTTTTAAATGTTCGGTAAGCAAGCTCCTACATCATATAAACCGACCAATCAGGTTGTGACCGTCTCTATATGCCTTTGGTTCTGTAACTTTAGGTTCGCTGTTAAAAATGCCAGTGTGAACGTTAAGCGGACCAGGACTTTTTGTTTTTTGGTCCGGACCAAATGAACCAAACTAACCGAACTACAAGTGTGAACACACCCTGAGTGTCTGTTCATGATATGATATGTTTTCTCAAATGAAACTGTAAAGTGACGGAAGTGACGATTTATGTGTTCATATCCTCATCACAATATACATATAAATATATGTGTGTGCTGGGAGGGTGGCCAGGCACGCGAGCCACAAACAAAACGTGCATCTGCGCATCATTCACACAGGCGCAGAACATGCAGGAGTAATTTTGAATTAGTATTTTGCAATTTAATATTAAAAGACACACTAGTATATATTTGACTTCAGTCTGGAGCCCTGCCTGTAAAGAAACACAGAAACGATTGAACAGCTGCGGGTGCCGAAAATACTCGGGAGTCGGTACTACCGACACTACAGAAATGCTGGTGTCGTCCCATTCACATTAAATTTCAGTACTGACTTGGAACCGAAGTAACGGTACTTGTGACATCCCTAGTGGAAATGAATAGTAGTTGATGACATTTTTTTGGGTGACACCTGAGATGAGATTTAAAAACATGTCTTCTGTCTACAGATATATGACAGATGGTATGT
This sequence comes from Pseudorasbora parva, assembly GCF_024679245.1. NCBI lineage: Eukaryota > Metazoa > Chordata > Actinopteri > Cypriniformes > Gobionidae > Pseudorasbora > Pseudorasbora parva. Next base: position 11,297,226 of record NC_090172.1, on the reverse strand, counting down.
TACTCCGTGAGGCTATGAACGACCCCTTACTGGAGAGATACGGTGTCATTATTCTCGATGAGGCTCACGAGCGCACATTAGCCACAGATATTCTGATGGGCGTCCTCAAAGAAGTGGTCCGTCAGAGGTCTGACCTTAAGGTATGTGATGCTGATTGTGTATTTGCACCACCTTGTGGTTGTTTTTTAATTAAAGTGGGGGACATTCAAGGAAAATAATTTTAGTTTACAGCGCCGTCAAAATGCATCTTATTGATCGATAACACTTGTATTATAAGGTCCCCTTGTTGCAGTGTTGTAATGCAAATGAGTATGAAGGAATGTTAATTAAGATGTACTTACTATATAATTATGGTTAGGGTTTGGTTAAGGGTTATTTGCACTTCATATTACAGTCCTAATCCATATTGTACATGCGGAGTAATCAGATACTTGCCTTAACCTAGTTCTGTTGCATGTATATGCATACATTTGCCATTGATATACACTTCCATAGACCCTGTTGGCATGGTGGTTTCTTTTTGAATAATCTGTCACATAAACATGCAGTCATAGAGAGAGCTTTAGTTTTGAAGCTGAATCAAGCTGAGCCAGGAGAAATCGTCCTCTTAACGAATGCAAATCATTCTGTGAGCGTGTCTGTCTCTCGGCATATTCTTCATCGGGCTGTTGCCGATGATGCTGCTCACACATCTGACAGCTGTGTGGCCGTTTGTTTAAAGACAAACGTGGCCATTCCACTCAGAAATGCATAGCCAGTCGCTTTAGTGGAGGTAAAGCGACTGCTGCTGGGTCAGCCCATTTGAAAGCCATCAGCCCAAGGAGAGCAGAAGCGCAGCGAGTTTTATGGCTGAAATGTGCTGGGCCGATTCTCATAAAGCAGATGGGTAATGACTACTTGTTGTCAGGAACAAATCAAAGGTTATACATGTGTTCAGAGACTGTTAAATAAGGTCTAGGTGACTCCAAGTGATCCCTCGGCCCCGTGTCCCCATCCAGCTTTAAAGTTTAATATGCTTTAAGAGCAATTATAACGTGTCATGATGTGGAAAGGTGCCGTGTGGACCTCAAAACTGTGCTTTTTTTCCTCCATTAGAATCATAATGTCCCTAGAGAGAATGAGATGTGCTCGCTGTAGACACGGGCAAAGAGTCGCGGCTTTTACCAAGTGCTATGTGAAATGGTGTCCTTTCAAAAGCTAATTCAGTCCATTTATTTCTCCCCAGGTCATCGTAATGAGTGCCACTTTGGACGCTGGAAAGTTCCAGGTTTATTTCGACAACTGCCCCTTGCTTACCATTCCCGGCAGGACACATCCCGTGGAGATCTTTTACACGCCCGAGCCAGAAAGAGACTACTTGGAAGCGGCCATTCGCACGGTCATCCAGATCCACATGTGTGAGGAAGATGAGGGAGATGTACTACTCTTCCTCACTGGACAGGAGGTAATGTTACTGATGTCCTGGTGGAGCTGTTTAAATGGTTCAGGCAGAGTTTGGAAAATGCTTTATTTTAACCGTTATGTTCAAGAGTTGAAATTCATTGCACTTGAAAAGCACCTGGACTTGGAACATAAAATGCTGGAAAAGTTAAATTTCACTAATGAACTCTGTCTAAAATCCAATTATTTTTCTAAATTTTATTATATTATAGTATATTATAGTATATATTATATTATCCTAATATATTGATGTTTTATTTACTTTTTGGAGGGAAATCAACCTAGCTACAGTTTTGGTAAAGTAAATGTATTAAAAATTGTTTATCAAATAATTTAAAGCTGAAATTAAAAAAAGTATTAATAAAATAGAAAATAAGAGGAAAAAATAGAAAATGAGAAGGGTTGCTTTTAACCTGTTAAGCTGAATCCCAACTTTTGAAAAAAATCCTAAGAAATGCATACAGGGCGGCAGTGGCTCAGTGGTTCATGTAGGTTGTCTACAAACCAGAAGGTTGGTGGTTCAATCCCCGGTTCCACCTGACCAAGTGTCGAAGTGTCCTTGAGCAAGACAGCTAACCCCAGCTGCTCCCGACGAGCTGGATGGCGCCTTACATGGCTGACATCGCCGTCGGTGTATGAATGGGTGAATGTGAGGCAAAAATGTAAAGCGCTTTGGATAAAAGCGCTATATAAATGCAGTCCATTTAAAAGCATAATTATGGTCTCATTTGAAAGCAGACACCTGGTAGTTTACTGTAAAGTCAAAATGATAATATTTTTTATAATCAAAAATAGCTATAATAAGCTTCAAAGTTTTGTAAAGTTATTAGAAATTTATTTGTATGAAATATCTTTATGAAAATAAAATTGAAGTTGGCCTTGGGGAATCTAGAAATGCACTACAGCTAAAGCCACAAGTCTGACCATGTTATATTTCAGATCTGAAGATGATTAGTCTAAAACTCTGAATTTTATTAAACGTTTTACAAGATCGTTTCATGTGATTTTATTTTGAGATATCTCTAAAATATCAACTGATGTTTATTGCCATGTCTTCTCAGCTTTCATTCAGTGTATTGCCTCTATTGTTTAGAGGTGCAAACTGCCCCATTCAGTTTGTCTCCCCGGCACACATTCACACTTCTGCGGACTGGTTATGGCTCTAATTAATATTCTTTTGTCTGCATTATAATTACTAACGACTCTCTATTCTAACTGTTCTATTCAAACCTCATTTCTAAATCAAACCTCTCACTTTACCCTCACTGAGACTCTATCGAATGCATTTCGTCCAAATAAGCATTTCAGTAGTTTTACATTTAGAAAATGTTCATAAAAATTAAGTATGGCAGGTGCATCTAGGGCAAGCTAGCATGTTAGCTTAGCACACCAGCAAAACAACAATTTAAAGGGGGGGTGAAACACTCAGTTTCAGTCAGTGTCATGTCAATCTTGAGTACCTATAGAGTAGCATTGCATCCTGCATATCTCCGAAAAGTCTTTATTTTTTTAATAATTATATAAGAAAGATGCGCTGTTCCGAGTCTTTCCGAAAAAAGCCGAGCGGGTGGGGGCGTATCGTGTGAGCGGAGCTAAATAATGACGTGTGCTCGCTGCTGCTATGTTGAGTTGAGTGCGTCGTAAAGCTGTGTCATCCCTAACAGCGGGAAAAAAACTTTATTCAAAATAAAAATATGGCTTTTAATCAGATACAGCCATACATCTATGATCCGGAATCAGACCCAGAGGCTGCAGTTGAACAGGAGCAGCAGCAAAAACGACTAGAGCAGGACGTCTGTATGTGGTACAAGTTATACACTAACTATATAATATGCTTAGCGGCTTGTTATTTACATATTTATACTTGAATTATATCGTCGTATTTTTGTCTTTGAAGGTGTACATGTGGGAAGTGCAGTTGTGCACGTGTGTTTGTGTTTACGCGTGGTTTGTGTAGACAGTAAGCGGACTAAAAAAAACACAGACATTTGAAGCAGTCTCACTTACCCTTCTAACGTTGGGACTGCTCCATCATTCAGCATTAGGCGATTGGGAAAATCCGTTGTCGAGCTGGGCCTTGTTTATGAAACAGTCGGCACCGAAATGCAGCGAACAGATATAAACATTCGCGCAACTCAGTTGCTGATCCGGAAAAGCAAATTCCATCCACTGTTGCCTTAACGCGGGGTTTTTGGGGAATCTGTGCAGGACTGTCTTGGTCTGGCAACCAAAAACGCACTTTTTTGGTGACATTATGTGCACATCACCTGTCCAGCATCCTACAAGCCAGCGCTTTGATGGGCGTAGCCTGTTACTTTCGCTCTCTCTCTCTCTCACGCGCTTCCGGTAGAATTGTCCGTAAGGCCCATACAAGGAAATTCCGCCCCCATTAACGTCAAAGGGGACGCATGATCTCAAAAAACTTGCCGAAACTTATGACTAACCGGAAGTAGTATTTTTGACAAAGAAATACTCCCATCAAACGTCCACCTTAACTTTTGAAACTTTGTCTATGTTTAGTATGGGATTCCAAGTCTTTAACAGTGTAAAAAGATCAGTATGCATGAAACAGCATTTCACCCCCCCTTTAAACGATTAAAATCATGTTTTATTCAAAACTTACTTCATATCACTTTATACTTTATAAGTCGAGTGTTTTATATAGCTTCGGGTCAAAAAATCTGACAGAAAATATACAATGCTAAAAGCTATGTGGAATAGCATTGCATTATAAATATCATCTATTATGAAACCACCCAACATGGCATAAAGAACACAGACCAACCATATATTGCCGCGATTGTTTGTTTATTGTCTTCAAACGTGTCTATCTGCATGCTATAGCGATCTGACGATCTCTGGAAGCTGTTTTGGTTATGTCAGATACTTCCTGAATGTCACGTGGTGTGTCTGTTCTTCATGAGCCATATATGGGAGTGAATGTTCAGTAGTACAGCTTTCCAGCGCCCTCCGGCTGCCAGAATGAATTGAAAACACAGCATATCACAGTATACTGCGCTCATAATGATACATCCGTGGATTTTGGATAAAGATTGAATAAATAATACTTCTCTGTATAGAAATTTGACTCAAACATGTGAGAATCTATCAATATTTCTCCACATCTGCACACATTTGAAGTAAAAGCCCTGAGGGAAGTTGTTTTGTCGAGTGTCTTCATGACGACCACAGAGGAGTTTTTTTTATGAATGGGAGCAAATTACGTGCATATTACAATCAAAAGGTAGCGATGCCGATGATCATATTCATAACTCCTGGCTCATTACGGTCACTGTAAGACTTTGAGAATAAATTTAGTCTTAGATCTTTTTAATGATGTATAGTTTGTCAAGGTAATTACTTACATCTGATAGTAATTTTGAGCTAATTTAAGCGAAGAGAGCTTCAGTGCGTCTACGTCCTCGTGAACGGTAACTGAAATAATATTACATTTCAAGTTCTAAAATTAATAAAATTAAAATAAATTAAATCAAAGCTAAATAAAAAATATATAAAAATGATAAACCATAAAATAATTCAACTGAAATTACAGTATATAAAAAGTATATAAAAAATGAAGGTTTATTCACAATATAAATGAAAAATAAAATATATAAATAAAACTAACTGCTACAAGTTAAGTTTTAAAACGATGATCTGCCATACAGCTGTCAGATGGTGATAGTGTTGTACAGTTCTGGAAAAAATTAAGAGACCACTTAACATGAATTTTTCAATGTTAAGTGGTCTCTTAATTTTTTCCAGAGCTGTATATATTAAAGTTAGTAGTATATTCTAGTCATGCATTGTCTAAATTTAAATTTTGCGTGCAAATTAAATTAATTTGTTGTTGACACTAGGGATAGGTTTGTGTTTCAATCAGGCAATCGGTGTTGTCATGAAGTCACAATCTGCGGCTGCAGAGGGATTTAGTAACATGGCATTTATGAAGCATTAAAATAAAATACAAATTAGCAATGTGAGGGACTAGTCGAATAGACGATAGCGCTGCTGCTAGTTAGGGATGGGATGATTATCGGTTTTATGTTAAACCACAATAAAATGTACTGACAGTTAGTCAACAGTTAGTTAAAAATGTAATTATCATTACAACCGTGTTTGATTATCACGATTTTGAAAACCCGTGGTAAATCCTGTCCAGCCTGCATCAGTCTGGAACAGGCGCATCACACAACATTGTTTTTTGAGTGTTTAATAGCTGGACTTGCAAGTGGTTGCCGTGGTAACAGAACCCAATAATGTGCTGGTGTATGTAGTCTAACTTTTATTTGAGGAAATCGAAAATTTTAATTTATTGATTTAAATACATATATCGATAATAGCTAGCATTGCTTCAGTGAAAGCTCAAGTTTAATACAATGATCATAATGCAAGGCAAGCACATCGCATACATCTGATCTATTTTTAGCGCAATTCAGTATGTGATTTGAGTATTCATAGATTTAAGTGTTCTTTCAAATAGATCACTCGCATATACAGACTGTCTCCAGGGGCAGGGTTAGCCTAGTCGACTAGTTAGTTAAACAAAAATCAGTTTAAACGGTTGCGAAATTAGCTGTTGCGCACATCCCTAATACAAATGTCGTAGAAGAAAACAATAAAACCCAGCTGTGGGTGCTTCCTGTTGTTTTTGGGTGTGTGTGGCTTTGACTTCACATTCAAGATGCTCATTATGAGCCACATTTGTCATTTGTGACATTTTTCAAGCTGCCTCGCACAGAACAGTTAAATAGTGCAGAAGAGATCAATGCTTAGATTGATAATGGCCATGAACACAGCTGGCCTTGGCGCAAAGGCAAAAGCCTGTGAGAGATGGCAGAGAATGACCTAGATTCAGCCCTGAAATTAAGCCATTTATTATTTTACGTCTCCTGCAACCAGTGCTCACCTGAGCGCAGTGGAGGGTCAGGGACCCACCCAAATGATAAATACGGTCACAGATGGAGAATCACCAGCATTCCCTGCTTATTTGTTCTCTTCCTTTTCTTCTTTTGCCAGTATCGAAGACAAATTAACGTAATGTCCTTGGATGCTGTACATAAAGATAATAAGACAAAGAAATGATGCAATTAATGTGATCTAATAATTCCGATTCAAGATTCAGGAAAATATTTTTATGCCACATAGTCTGAATTGTCATATAACTGAACATTATACTTCCTTCATTTGTCTCACTTTCCCTTTTCAAAGAGAAGTTACTACTTCACACCATCCACCTAATCAGATAATTTGACACCCTATTTATTAACGACAGACTCCCGTCATTAGTTTCACCAGTGGGTCTGGTCGTGTACATCGGTTTTCATTTGCAGGTGTGAGATTGATCGCTGGCTCGTTGCAGAATGAAAGCCAAGTAAGTTGCAGTTGGAGTGTCTCCACCGCCATTGGATGATAATTGAGTGAAGATTTATTGATGCGCAGGACTGTGAACTAATCGTTATCAAGTCCAGAATGTCAGCAGATACAAGGAGCTCATCTTTATCATGAACAGATCAATTCAGTGTTTGCACTCGTGATGTTAAAGTGTGTGGTTTCAAAAGTAATTAAAAAAAAGTGTCTAAACATTTGCCCATCTACCATTGTCCTGCCAAACATGGTCCTCTCCCAAACTCGTGCCATTGGTTGAGCAAGTGTCAGGGCATGTCAGGATACTCAAACCAACAGAACAATGTTGAAATTGCCAAGTCAACCTATATATGGCATTCTTTATTCATATTTAAATTTAAAAAAACATTTGAAATTAAAGCAGCTTACACAAAAGAAAGGACAACTTGTGATTTTAAATCACAATAAAGACCCTGATATACTTCAAACGGAGTCGATGAGCAATGTAGTGTCACATAATTTAGATCAAAATCAGGATGAAACTACATTTTTGGGGTTAGAAACAACTTGACAGAAATTTTTTGGAAAAATGTATAGAAAAAGCTATGGTATCTGAAAATCTTTTCAGGTTCATTTCTTCTGTTCAGTTCATCGAGGTCAGATGTAAGTAAAAACATGAACACACTGGAGAGCTGCTTTATAGTAGACATTTAAGTTGTAATTCTAATTGAAAGAGACACTGACACAATCTTCCATGCTGCTTGCTTTAAAGCAGTCTACCGTATACAAATAAACGTGACTTGACTTTACTAGTGTTTCGAATTGCAGAGTTAATGCAAACATATCCACATTACTATAATCAGATCCTTTCTTAACTGCGGTTTTCTCACCGGCATGTTTTAATTGTTTTTGCCATCGAGAGTTAAGCACTAAATGCTACTTCTGGCAGTGTGTATGGTGACTTTTTGTGCCCCCAAACATGAGCGGGAAGGAATTTCAGATTTAGTGTTGTAGGTATTCGCTTTGGTGGCGAAAGGGTTCGTTCACCTATAAATGAAAATTGTCCAATAATTTACTCGACTGTAAGCCTATAATCACTGGCTTCTGTTCACGGCTGTACACTAGTTCAGGTCTGTCTGAAGGGTGACGATTCTTATTTTACACTTCTTATTTCGTGACCGGTGTTTTGTTTGTCTCTGTCCTCTGCGCTTCCGCGTGTGTGTATATATGTGATGCGTCGGGTCATCTGTCATTCTTCCACCGGAACTAGACTCGGCCATTACAAGAAGCCTGTGATTTATAGCTCATAAAATTATAAATATGGATATTTTTCTTACAAAAATGCATCACTTCACTTCAGAAGGCCCCCTAGAGCCGTATGGATTACTTTTATGATTAATGGATGCACTTTTTTGGGTTTCAAAAAACAAGGTACCATTCATTCCCATTATAAAGCTAGGAAGAGCCAGGATATTGTTTTATTTAACTCTGATTGTGTTCGGTTGAAAGAAGAAAGTCGGTCAGCCATATACACCTAGGATGTCTTGAGTGTGGATAAATTATAGGAAAATTACATTTTATGGGGGTGAACTAACCCTTTAATGTGTTTTTAATTAGGTTAATGGACTTCAAATGGACTAGGGTAGTTGAAAGGTTGTTGTGCTTAAGCATATTCCGTCTTAAGCATGTGATGAGACTAATGATCACAGTAGTGGAGTTGGCTATTATATTTTACCCATTAAAAAAAAATTATTGAATATGCTAAAATCTAGGCCAAGAATGTTTTTTTAGGCTGGTCACATAGTAGCTCAGTTTGCTCCTTTTGCTCAATTAAGGCACATCATTTTAGTTCAGCAATTTGTGCTGTTTGTCCACTGTTTAAAGGGATTAAAAGGTTCTTTATCTTTTCCTGGGTCCTGCGAATGCAACGCAACTCTGCAGAAGAAACGAATGTCTTAACTTGCCAGGCTTTTCGCAAACTTGCAAACAGCAATTAGGTTTAAACCCCACAATCTTTCAAAAAGAAAAAAACCCTTGCTGATACGGCACAGTTATTTGTTCAACTTTGCTCGTTCGAATCAGGTCTAAATTACCGCTGATTAAGATTAGTTTTCTTCTTTAGATCCGTGCCAGCTAATTTGCATCTGCACCATGTAGATTAAAGGGGCCATTTAAAATATTTTCCTCCAGCATTGTATCGTGCCCGCTGTGAGAAGCGAGGGATCTGGACTTGGCGCCCTGCTCCAGGTGCAGGCTCTTCTGCATTGGCACAGCCATGTGTCCCTCTCTCCCTGGTGCCTTGGCAGCACGGATAGCAGTCCTCCTGACAGCTGCCGCTTCCCAAGGGCTGATGGACTATTAATACTTTGGCTAATTTGATCAATCCATTCAGATTTGCCTTGTCCTGCTCCGTTGTGGCAGAGCTTTGATTAAGATGCACATGGCCACCGGCGCCATTTTCTGTGCATATTGTACCCCAGGGAGCAGTGCGAAGCGTGCATGGACTACCGTGCCTGGGATATCAGCACGCTTAAGAGCTTTAATGCTTTTATGGACAAATGATCAGCTATGGCTGCTTAGTTGCGCAATGAAAGAGTTTCAAGTAAAATGTTTCTGAGATGTTTAGGGCCTTTTGATGTTGCAGCGCATGTGTTGATATCGATAAATGCTTTATTTTAACAGCCTAAAGTTTTTGTAGAGATCATTGCTTGGCTGTTTATCATTGATCTCTTTCCTGTTTAAGTCACAATACTCACTCTGACCTGAGGATGGCAGTACTACATAAGCTGTGACTTCAAAACCAGTAGGACCGTTCCACTTGTGATGAGTGTAATGTGCTCTTGCATGAAGACAAAGCTTTATAAAAATACTGAGCATTCTTCATTTCTGTATAGTGAACATTTTCCCTGACTTGCAAGAGAAGGCATTTAGTAATCTAGATTAAGCTATCTTTAGCTTGTTAATGGTTTGCGCGTCAGTATGCACGTTTTAAAAAACATTTGAGTTGTTGGATCAATGCTATCTCTGATTTGCTGTGACGACTGTCATGTATTTCTAGATCTCCAGGCCAAAATGTTTGTGACGTTCAGCATCACTTAACTGATCTGTTGTGATTTGCTCCTGGTTATGCATCATTGCAATTTTCTCATCTCGCATTAGCACTACTACATTACCATCTGGAATATTAAAGCTTGCGTGTGAGTGTACACACACCCTTGCGACTGCCACTGTTGATAGCGCAGCCATAGGGATCTTAACCAAGCCCCATGCACTCCAGCTTTCGTTTTCTCACTCGTTCGACACAACTGGCATGTCAAGTGTACCGCAACTAAACTACCCAAGCCTCAGTGATGCTGGTGTTTCCAGCATCTGGGAATTGATTCAGCAGTTAATGAGGTTTGTAAAAGAAGCTAAGGTGGAGATTATTGGGTAGCTGATCCAAAATCTGTTGACTTCAAGTTGGACATAGAAGGCATTTTACACAACTCGCTGATCTGGAGTGTGTAATGTTGTGAAATCATATGAAAATAATCATCACTGTTTGTCATAACCCTATTCACCTTGCTTTTAAAAGGATAGTTCACCAAAAATGACTATTGTCGTCATTTACTCATTCACAGTCGTTCCAAACCTGTCGGATTTTCTTTTCTTTATGTGTAACACTAGATTAATGTTCTGTGACATTTGCTGTATGGTCAAAAAAGTTAAAATATTCTTCAAAATATGTTCTAATTCCAGGGAAACTAAACCAGTCTCAGTCCATTTTGCCTTTTTTTTTGACAAGGAAAAAAAATACAAGCCATCCTAGACTAACCTCTTATGACAAAACAACCCAGGCTCATTAGAAAACATGTTCTTGTGAAATATTATACAAACATTTTATGTTGCTTTAGGTTTTGCAACTTTCAAAGTGAAGTGTCCAGTGAGTCAAAAAATGTATTCGTTATATGTATGGTAAAAGTGTTTTGAGGTCATATTAAAGTATTGTGCAAGGAACTGCTAGAACGAGTCTTTTATTAATCCATAATCTGAACCTTTAATCATAATTTGTGTGTAAAGGAATACAAGTGTTTTTACTGCCACTATAGTGTTCATATCAGCTTTAAACTGCTGTAAATTGTCTGTATGTTTTTGCAAAAAAAAAAAAACATTTTAGGTTTTAATTTTTCAATCTTTCTTCATTTTGTTTAATTTATGTGAAAATGGTTTCAAAGGACCTTTTTTTTCAATATAGAGGCACATCTTGTTTCTAATGTTGAGCAATTTCTTTGAATTTACTCACCAAAAATCTCTTGGCACTTAGTGTTAATTTTGCACCTGATTTTCTGGCTGTGGTCTCTAATGTCAGTTTGTTTACATTCCAGGAAATTGACGAAGCCTGCAAACGGATCAAACGTGAGATTGATGATCTCGGCCCTGAGGTTGGCGACATCAAAATCATCCCGCTCTACTCCACGCTGCCACCACAGCAGCAGCAGAGGATCTTTGAGCCACCGCCACCCCGCAAACCAAGCGGCGCCATCGGCAGAAAGGTAAACATCGCTGCCACACATCACGATATACATGCATGTAACTAGTCCCTCTAATGTGGTTTCCTTTGAGAGATTTAGATTATTTGATACAATATTCCACAGATAAATGTGACGGGGGATAGTTTACCCCAAAATGAAAAGACTTTCATCTTTGATACACAATGGAAATATTTTCAAGATTCTCTAAATTTGTGTCCATGCATTGAATGTCCATTTTAAGCAAATCTTCCATAGCCTAGAAATCTAGACGCACCCTAGCGGCAGCAAATCTAATCTGTCCGCGAGTGTCGTCTAGCAACTCTCAATACCCTTCTGAGCTGTAAACGCCAAGCTCTTGACGGGCCAATCACATCGTGTATAGAGTCGGTGGGCGGGGCTTAACATAATGACATCAGAGTTGCGCTTGCGTGCTTCTAGTCAACACAGAAGCTGGCGAACGGCGGTCATTCAAATCAGCTTTGACAGCGACTCTGGAAGACTTGGAGTTAAGCTTTTCTCTGAGAAAAAAACAAAGAACAGCACTGAAGTCATTCTTTAAAAGGGAAGATGTTCGGAGTTTTTCTGACCAGATACGCCAAATGTTTAATCTATCAATGAGCTCCGTTTCACCTTCGTTGCGCTGGTTGGTTGTAGCGATATCCTATCGCATGCAGAGGGAGTTTGAAAGACAACCGTTTATCCCGCCCCTCGGATTGAGCCGTCAATGGTGAGTTTCCAGACCAAACATCTTGATGTGGATCTGGCTTGTCAGGCTAAATCTTCCATGCATCAAGAAGAAATAATAAAAGTAGTGAACAAAAGTATAATGTAACAACACGAGGATGGTAAATGGTTTTCATTTTTGGGTCAACTATTCCTTTCACTATTGTTTGTAGAATATTGTATCAAACAGTCAAAATATTGATATTCGTATTAGCATAGCTGTAGTAGCCTTTTCAGTCCATTTAAAGAAAGAAGAGGCTGAGAGAATGACAGAAGTTTGTCTTTAGATGGAAGAATGAAGGAATGGTGGAAATTTTCTTTTTTCCCCTTCCATCTTTAGCTCTGGTAAAGCAGTGACTCATAACATATGCTGCTTTTGTCAGCATATGATTCTTTTCTCTAATTTTGGAAAGGAAGTTTACTCGTCGTTCTATCATTTGAAAAGTGTTAGAGCACTAATGTTTTTTTTTTGGGGGGGGGGGGATGGGGGGGCATCCAGCTTGCTTTCACTCCCTCCTGTTCTGCTTCCCGTCTGTCTCCTGACTTAAATATGGTCATTTGCCATATTTGGCATGTTGGCTTTTAAAGAATGAGATTCACTGTAGATGTTTTATCAGAGCTCATCCACTGTGAAGCATTTCATTGTCTGTCATCCTTTACTCTTAGCAGGAGGTTGTGCAGACGCAATCGTCCTTTTGTTTTCTGTATTCCCATTGCACTTCTCTCAAACAACCCTGACGATTACAGTGTGGAAAGCACCTGGACGCCTGTGTGACTGGCTAGAGCTCTGACAGAATATCACAACTGATCATCGACTAAGAGTTTGCAAACATTTAGCTGAACATCTGATGAGGAGTTGATTAATGAATCATCGCCCCAGCTTTCCCCTACAGAAACCACTCTGCTTGTCATTATCACTGGCAAAGATTACTGATGTCCTAATGAACGAACACAAACGTTCACTGATCCGCAAATTTCCTCATTCTTGTTCCTTCAACTTGATGGCTGTATTTGTAGCCTTTACAAAGTCTTCTCTACTTGCCTGGTTTGTGTTTTGATGTTCCATCAGTATTTGCCTGCTTCAAATATCAAGTATCTTCCTCGTCCATTCCTTTCCACTAGGGCATTGTGTCATTTCATCACTCCCCTGACCACTTCCATGTTTAAAGAGGCTCTGGGTTTCTCCGAGGTTTGATTACTTGTAAGCCAGGGCATAAGCTGCTTCAGAAGTTCAAACATCCGCAGCTGTTTGCCTGCACTGTTCAGAAGAAAATGAAAGTGAACGTGGATTCACAGGGGCTGATGTGAATATGCTGCAACCCCTGTGATGCAAACTAAATTTGGGAACAGAGAACTGCTTGTTCAGAAAACAAATGATTTTCATGACACATTTTTTTTTTTTTTTTGCGGCCATTTTTTTTTATAGAAATTGTTAATTTTGTTGTTCATTTCAACAGTTTTTTTTTGTACACCAACCGTGTTTGTGTTATTGAGATTTTTAATGATCTCTTCTTCCCATAATTGATAGTTGTTTAACGATCAATTCATTGATTAAAAGGCAACCTTAAGGCCTGTTCACACCTGGACGATTACCTCGCACACTTATTGGCAGCGTTTTTTGACACGCGTTTGTTCGATCGCATACCAAAGCGATTTTCACTGGTCATGCTGTGAATGTGAAAATTCACTTCTTGACAGTAGATGGCGCTTCTTGAAAAACAGAAATACTAGGGGTGTAATTATATTAAAACTAGGCCTGAACGACATTCTGTTTTATCATCGACATCGTGATGTACGCGTGAGCAATAGTCACATCGCCGGAACATGCGATGTAACGGGTAGTAGCCCATGGTGTATAAGCGTAGCACACAGAAAACACGAGTTTGTTGCTGGCGTGCCTGCACAGAGATTGGTTCGCTGTGCCGCTGCTCACCGCTCACGGCATTTTAGCATTCACTGCTAAAATGCGTAATGATGAGGAACCTCTATATCAGGGTTTTTCCTGGGTCAGAAATGGTCTTTGGTGGTGGCTGACCAGTCACGGTCATCCACACACAAGCATGCACGCGCGCACACACCCCAACAGTAAAAGTACCTACCCGTGTGATCTGTGAGCCCAATACTCACAATAAATCTAAAATAAATGCTAACATTTTTTTTTTGCTTTTTGTTGCTCATCTAATTTTGATATCTCATTATGTTTGATGTCTGGATGTTTGTTTCTTTAGTTCCTCATTTTTACACAGTTTGCATGGTTTACTGATTCATTATTTTGGCAATAATTATTAAAAAGCAGCATTAAAAATTTAATAACAAATAGTCTAATTCTCTGCCATAAACAATTTAACTTGCGTTGTTCTGCTTTCACCTTATTCCAGTCTAAACAAATTTTTTTTGTGGTTATTTACTACACATTATCAATATAAATACTCAAAATAAATACATGAAAATTCTGTGGATTATTAAGACTAATTCTTACTAACCCCTCTTGTTTAATGGTATAAGCACACTTAATTCTCATTTCAGAGGTGTTGTGAATAAATGATTAAACACTGATTCGTGAGTTCAGTGTTGGACAGATCAGTTCATTTAAATGAATCGGTTCAAATGAGTCATTAGTTCGCGAATCGGACAAAAGCGGACACGTTGTGTGAGAACCCAGACTCTTAAAACAACGCAAAAGATTGATCACAGAAAACGCTTCATAAGGATATTTTTCAGTTTATTTGAAAGTATGGTTCATGTCAGCTGTGTGTGCAAAACATCTGTTAAAAGAGGTGCAATTTTTGAGCACAATTCACATCAAGCAGTAATTCAGGGAAAATATTGTGCGACCACGCCACGTGGCGCACGGATTCAGTCTTCAGACCTTTTACCATTTTGTCAGTTCTGTTGATTTTGATTGATATGTGCGAGTGAGAGAGAGAGAACGGTGATGGTTTTGAAGACAGAGAGAGAGAGCAGCTCTCTGCTCGTTCTCCTTCACTCAGTTAACGAGGGCGCACATTAACTGAGTGTCAGAACAAGCAGAGAGTCACACGCATTAGTAATCTACATCAGTTTATAAATCACAATAACTCATCAAATAAGGCTTTGGCGGGACAAAAACCCTATGTATGTATGTATGTATGTATGTATGTATGTATGTATGTATGTATGTATGTATGTATGTATATTCATACTTTAATTCAGTATGAATTAAAAACTTTTGGGTAATAAATAATAAGAAAATAATACTTAATATAGTTTAAAACTTAATAAACTTATTAAAAATTATAAATTTATAGGACAATCCATGTTTTTCTTCAATGTACAGGAGTCCCCCCCAGTGGATGCACAAGAGGTTCCTATTTCATTTTAAAGACATAGACTTTAAGAAATTGAAATCACAGATAAACAACACAGATTTATATATATATATATATATATATATATATATATATATATATATATATATATATATATATATATATATATATATATATATATATATATATATATATATATATATATATATAATGTGTGTGTGTGTGTATATATATATAAACATATAATATTTCTAATTTGTAAAAATATTTTTAACAGTAATAATCATAAGAATTATTAGTCATATTAATATATAAACACAATGTTATATACACACTTTTCATTCATAAAAAGAATAATAATAAAAATAATAACAATAATCGCATTTTAAATCGCAATCACAATTTTACCCAGAATAATCGCATTTATATATTTTCCCCAAATTGTGCAGCCGCGACTTATTTTTGCACTTGTGCTGTATGTTGCTTCACTCAATGAGAAATGACAGTATTGAGACCATAAAAAAAATATATATATAATATTATTATAATTTTTTTTTTTATGGTCTCAATACTGTCATTTCTCATTGAGTGAAGCAACATACAGCACAAGTGCAAAAATAAGTCGCGGTAGAATGATCAAGGTTTGTTGCATTAGGTCATTTTAACAAAGTAATTTAAACAAGCCTCATTTTTTTTGTGTGCAGTATCTGTACAGTGTCTCTCATTTATTTACTTTTCTGGCGCATTGTTTCTCTGTCCTTCTGTGGCAGCAGTACATAAGGATAGGCTCCGATTACCTTGTAAAAATGTCAACTCTTCACACCCTCTGGCATATATTAAACACAATGCATATAAGCAGTCTTTGGCAGATACGGGGTGTGTGTGGATATTGAGATCCGCACCTGTGCAGTCTCATCCTCCTTCAGGACAAATCCAACAGCCCTATATCACTGCTGATGCATGGATTTATTAGATGGGTTTTAACTTTGTGACTCTCAGTAGTCGCATGTATGGAAATTGAGGACTGTGGCAAATTTCGGCAGCAACATTCTTGTTGATCCTTGAGTGAATTGGGATGTGGTTAGATCTCCCTTGTGCTGACTGTCGGAATGAAGGGTTATGGAAGAATTAACTAGATGGTGAGGCAGCTGTCTGTATTAACCACCTAAAATCCTTAATGAATACCTGCTTGGGGTGGCAAATTTTGTTTGTTAATATCTGTCTGGACGGAAAGTGATCTTCCACCTGATGGTGCAGAATGCAAGGTATTAGACCCTTCGAGTCTTATAGAGACCATGTTCAAGCTTACCTTACCTTATGTCACTCTAAGCATCGTCATAAAGAATTGTCTGCTTTTAAGTCCATTGATTTTAAAGGTTGTCGATACAGCTCGGTAATAAGACGTTTGGCTCTCCTTTCCATCATGCTGCTTAAAAACCCTGAGGCACATCGGTATTGCGCTATTGCTGACGAAATGTCTGTTTAGTTCAGTATAGAAACAGACAGACAGGAGCCGTCTTGGTCTGTTTGCAATTGCCATGGTTTCCACAGTCACTTCTAATTCAGTGTGATTGAAGGCAGGGTCTCCCTTATCTTTGTGAATATGAAATGCGAGAGACTGATCATTTGCTGTCATGGCAGAGCAATAGTTTAAAGGGTGACTCAACCCCTGCTCAGACCCTAAATCCACACCCACTGGCAATATTTCAAAAATGCTGGAAAAGTAGGCCGAGCCCAGTCGAGACAGAGGGGATGTACTGAGGGCGGGGCTGAGCAGGGGGGCGTGCTCCTGATTCGCAGTGACGTATTGATTGACAGCAGTCTGACTCGCAAAGATGGAGAATGACTGGAGTGACACACACCAGTAGCTTTGCAGCTTTCGAAGTAGAGGACTTTTCTCCACCTTCACATGACACCACGGGGCCAGACCCTCATCAATCGAGCCGCTGGCTCAAACTGTTTTAACTCCCAATGCCGCCAATGCTAGTGAAGCAGCAGCACGAGAGAATGGGACCACTGACCTAATCTATGAACAGTCAAATCTATATACTGAATGCCTCTAAAAATAGATCAGATACATGCAATGTATTTTCATTCAAATTAACTGCATCAATAGGCAGCAGAGGAACAGTTAGTTCAAACCTAATAGCCTATTATAAGCAGATTTGCTCAAATAAAAGTTAGATTCTATGCGGCAGCACCAGTGGTGTAGTCGGGCCATACGCATTCATACAGCGCATGCTTACTTTTTGCCCAGGGCTGTATAGGACTTCAAAGGATCAATATTTGCGTATACCCACTTGTTTTGTTGCTTTGAATAGCATAATCTACTGTTATGTTAGCTTCACCTTTAACTGTGTGTCTAATGCTGTTGTGTAAACTCATAATTCTTTGTTGTAGGTTAGGGTTAGCACTTCTATCATTCTACAGTTTCCCGCACATCATCGACAGTTTATGTCGCTAAGTTCTAGGGATGGCTCGATACCACAATTTTGGCTTCGGTATATTAAATCGATACCACACGGTCTGATATTAGTGTGGGTATATTGCACAAGAATGAGTACAATTATGCAAGTTTTGAGTTTATAAAGTGGAAAATCACCACAAATGTTTATTAGTAAATTAATTAGCAAAGCTTATCACATCACATCACGTCATTTGAAAACTTTCTTGTGAGAAATTATTGTAGCAAAAATCTCTCAAAATTAGCAAATTGCTTCTGGGTTCAAAAGACATCGCACTACACTAAAGCTATCTGCATAATCCGATTCAACATCTTCATGTTCGTCTCGGGATGGATAACGGAAATCGTTTGAACATGCAAGCGATTTTATAGCATTTCGTAATAACAGTTACAGGAGGCATGAGCTCATAACAACGACACACACACTCCTGTAACGTAACGTTAGAGCTCGCACATTACAAATTAAATTTCCTTAAACAGTCAAATACACAGAATTATGTAAAAATGTACGTCTTTAGTGAGTATTCACATAAACACAGTCGGTTGTGTCTAACGTAGGGCTGCCCCCGACTAAAGATATTCCTAATCGACTAATACTCCTGCATTTTAGCGATTAGTCAAATAATCATTCATTTATGATATTATTATAAAAACTCTCGTATATACAAGGAAAGGTATAGTCCAAGTTGAAGTTTAACACTTCCTTATGACAGAAAATGCTAAAGCATGATATTAGCGCATTCAAAATAAAAATGAAGTGCTTAAAACAGAATAGTAAAGCGTTTAAAGTATACAGCGCTTACGGACACAAAAATCAGTGGCCGGAACGTTATAGGCTAAAAAAAACATTAAAAACAGCAATCAGACTGCCTGTGCATTTTAATAATTTATTATCAAAAATGCAAACTGTAACAGTTATATGTCCAAAAAAACCACAAAAAAACAGTTTTGAATAAAATAAAATAAAATTCGTTCTTTAAAATACAGGGAGTGCAGAATTATTAGGCAAGTTGTATTTTTGAGGATTCATTTTATTATTGAACAACAACAATGTTCTCAATGAACACAAACTCATTAATATCAAAGCTGAATATTTTTGGAAGTTTTAGTTTTTAGTTTGAGCTATTTTAGGGGGATATCTGTGTGTGCAGGTGACTATTACTGTGCATAATTATTAGGCAACTTAACAAAAAACAAATTTATACCCATTTCAATTATTTATTTTTACCAGTGAAACCAATATAACATCTCAACATTCACAAATATACATTTCTGACATTCAAAAACCAAACAAAAACAAATCAGTGACCAATATAGCCACCTTTCTTTGCAAGGACACTCAAAAGCCTGCCATCCATGCATTCTGTCAGTGTTTTGATCTGTTCACCATCAACATTGCGTGCAGCAGCAACCACAGCCTCCCAGACACTGTTAAGAGAGGTGTACTGTTTTCCCTCCTTGTAAATCGCACATTTGATGATGGACCACAGGTTCTCAATGGGGTTCAGATCAGGTGAACAAGGAGGCCATATCATTAGATTTTCTTCTTTTATACCCTTTCTTGCCAGCCACGCTGTGGAGCACTTGGACGCGTGTGATGGAGCATTATCCTGCATGAAAATCATGTTTTTCTTGAAGGATGCAGACTTCTTCCTGTACCACTGCTTGAAGAAGGTGTCTTCCAGAAACTGGCAGTAGGACTGGGAGTTGAGCTTGACTCCATTCTCAACCCGAAAAGGCCCCACAAGCTCATCTTTGATGATACCAGCCCAAACCAGTACTCCACCTCCACCTTGCTGGCGTCTGAGTCGGACTGGAGCTCTCTGCCCTTTACCAATCCAGCCACGGGCCCATCCATCTGGCCCATCAAGACTCACTCTCATTTCATCAGTCCATAAAACCTTAGAAAAATCAGTCTTGAGATATTTCTTGGCCCAGTCTTGATGTTTCAGCTTGTGTGTCTTGTTCAGTGGTGGTCAACTTTCTGCCTGTCTTACCTTGGCCATGTCTCTGAGTATTGCACACCTTGTGCTTTTGGGCACTCCAGTGATGTTGCAGCTCTGAAATATGGTCAAACTGGTGGCAAGTGGCATCTTGGCAGCTGCACGCTTGACTTTTCTCAGTTCACGGGCAGTTATTTTGCGCCTTGGTTTTTCCACACGCTTCTTGCGACCCTGTTGACTATTTTGAATGAAACGCTTGATTGTTCAAAGATCCCGCTTCAGAAGCTTGGCTATTTTAAGACTGCTGCATCCCTCTGCAATATATCTCACTATTTTTGACTTTTCTGAGCCTGTCAAGTCCTTCTTTTGACCCATTTTGCCAAAGGAAAGGAAGTTGCCTAATAATTATGCGCACCTGATATAGGGTGTTGATGTCATTAGACCACACCCCTTCTCATTACAGAGATGCACATCACCTAATATGCTTAATTGGTAGTAGGCTTTCCAGCCTATACAGCTTGGCGTAAGACAACATGCATAACGAGGACGATGTGGTCCAAATACTCATTTGCCTAATAATTCTGCACTCCCTGTAGGCTATTTTCTACACTGGTTTTGAGGCTCTCTCCAAAACGCTGGGTTCTAATGGGCATGCCACACTGGAGACTTGGAAGTAAATGCCCACGGCTAGGATTGGATAAGATTTGCATATTTAATGAGCTTAAGCTCCCCTGTCAGTTCACATGATGTAGAGGAGAGAATGTGGGAGAAGCGGCAACCAGAATGATTCTCTTGACCACAGGGCTCGTAAACGTCTTTATAAAACAAACACAATGATTAATTTTTCATCGACCTGCGATTGATTGGACTATTATTTTTATATTACACACAAGATCGGACGATATAAGCGTGAACCATGCGCACATACATGCCCGTTGTGTGCGCGCCGCCCTTCAGATCTTAACTCGAGAAAGAGAATAGCAGAACAAGAAATTAATATAATGAGATTCATCAGCCTGCCAGGCTTTGCGAGCCCTGGCCCATACGTGTCTGAGTCCAGCGTGCTAAATGTATGCTCTGTTAGACACGTACACATAAGCAAAACAATCTATAACAATGCAATACTATTACATACAAAAACACTTTTTACTCACGTGTGTTGCACCATTCCTGTCAGATCCAAATCCAGAATTGACCGGAGATTTGTTTACAAATGAACTGAACAGAACATCACTATCTTCCCCACGTGAGCTGGACCTTCATTAAAAATAAAAGTAAAGTATCACACATTCCTAATATTATGATCTTAACGAAGCTTATGCAGCGACTGTGTTCTTCCACAATATCTTGCTTGCTATCTTCTTCAACATGTTTATTGCTACTGGCTTGTGATCGACTAAACAGCTTCATGAGTCGGTGGGCGAGGCTACTAAATTAAACGTTCTGTAGAGAGTGTTTTGTCGCGCAGTGACTTAAGTATGAAGCACAGGACAGTTTGCTGAGCCTGGTATCTATAAAAGCTTTTCTTTGACTAACAAGGAAGTTTTCAGCTCTGAAACTTAGAGGATATTCTTATATTACCATGACCTTTTATATATCAAAAGCTCAAGGGAAAGTTGATTTCTTAATTCATCACCCCATTAAAAACTTTCTCATAAGGTTAAATTATCAACATGCTTCTAGCTTAATTACCTGAAGAGCAGCTCATCTGATTCAATGGCACAAACATTTGAAGGTAAGAATCTATTTCCCACCAGAGGCTTGGTGGCACTGTGGTAATGCTAATTTTTTTATAAGCATTCGTGACATTTGTGTTTACAAACTTACACTACAATTACAGTCAAAAGTTCATAATTATGATTTCTTTAATGCTTTTGAAATAAGTGTTATGTTCAGCAAGGCTGCATGTATTAAAATACATTAAAACAGTAATGTTGTCCAATATTACAATGTCAAAACCTAATAAAATTAACTGCCTAATTTATTAATATGATTTGAATTTCTCCAGTCTTCAATATCGCATGATCAAGAAACATCTCATTAATGATGAAAACCGCTTAATATTTTTGTGGAAACTGTAATACACTACCATTTAAAAGTATGTTTAAAAAAAAATATTTAGCAAGGCTAAACAAAGTTTAGCAAGGCATGTTATAAAGTTTTTCTAACTCAAATTAAAGGCCACAGGAATAAACTACAAAAAAAATTGAATTTACTATTTTACTGTGATTTTGATTAAATAAATGCACACTTGGTTTGCATAAAATACTTAATTATTCAAATCTTATGTCCATTAAGGTATGTATTGTGTCTACCTTAAGGTATTTTACCAAAAATGAACATTGAATGAGAGGCTCATTTGAGAGAATTGAAATAGCACTTATTCAAGTGAAATGTTGCTGGTATTAGCCTTGTTCAGTCAGCCCGCCAACTTCTTTCCAGACCACTTGCACATGGATCATTGCCTTCTAAAAGATGCAATTTTTCAACACCTCATGGTTCAATGAGTATGACTAAGTACTTGTAATGCATTTAGTGTTTTTGCTGTGAAATTCATTCCTGTGGTGCTCACCTTTCGATAATTTCCATGGCTACCACTCTGGAATATATTTCATCTCAAAGGTTTTTCCCAGGTGGCCCTATTTTCTGAAAGGATGCAGACTGGTTAGGAACCCTCATTTCTTTTTATCATGTGTCTGGAGCGATCAGGACCCCGCTGTCATTCAGTGGTCTGTTAAGAGCACGCTCTGTGGGCATTGGGTCATGGCTCCCAGTCTCCAGATGGCCTTTTTTCAGCAAATTCTCCCGGCCTTTCTATGAATATATAGGTAGATGATTCTTTTCAGCAGCTGAATTACATCAGGTCAAAGGCTCCATGAATAGAGTAAAAAAAACTGAAGCCAAGTATTTTGTGGCTAGAGAGAAATCCACTTATAAAAGTAGGATTTAAGTGCCTGAAAGGCATTTGAGGAGGCCGAATTGCATGAAATATAATCTTTTTCTCCATTATTTGTTTTCTGTTAGTAATAGAGGCAGGATAGTTTTATGAAACTGAATTTACATTTAGTGGAGCTTGCTAAAGCAAGCACTCGTAGTACTATTGCTCCCACTTAGGGTTAGGATTTTAAATGAACCTTAACCTAATAAATTAAACTTCAGAGCTTATTTCTGCTGTAGGCATGAATTATATCTTGTGTGTATTGCTGCAAGACATCTGAATTGTTTTTGATAAAAAGGTGCAAAAATACCATAGAGTATAATCGAAAGAAGGAACCTGAGCCATATTTAGGGACCAGAATATCGTAGAGACTTGAAATGGAAATTCACCCTATTTATTTATCGATCTTATTATGAATGAATAATCCATGCATGTTTAATTTTCCTACATTTTATTTTTGATCTTGTACATTTTTATTACATCTCCCAGTGAAACGACACGTCTCTGGTGATGCACACCAGATTTCTGATTTATGCCTTGACTTGCATGTAAGCGACATTCAAAATTATTGTTTTCTATGAAGGTATGCTGCCTTTTGTTATCCATTGACGACATCCTTATACAGCTCTGGGGGCTACTAACATTTTTCTGGGCCACTTCTATAGTTTTAAATGGAACACAAAGCAGACCCATCTAAAGCCGTATTTGCACGGGATTAGGACTATATAGGGACCCCCCCCCCCCATATCTGAGTTTTGCGTGGCACATTCGCACGGGATAAACAAAGCCTGTGATTTTACTCTGTCAAGATGTCAAGACTTGTAAATGTTTTTTCGTTATAGATAGCTGTATGAAATCATAAACAGTCATATGTAGCGCTATCGTTTCGATTGTTTTCTAGTAATAAAACAAATTTCATTCAGTTAGAGAACAGACGCCACAATTAAAAACTGTACTGAGCACAGAGCAGCAGCAGGAGTCAGTGGGAAGCTGACAATATATGGCGGAAGATTTAGTTTCAAAGCTAAATGTAAAAGGACCTATTTAAGCTCCCAAATTGGTACTCATTCTAAAGTGAAAGTATAATCTGTGCGGCCGCGCGGGAATTCATAACGGTGCGCATTATGAATGCAGCCTCCATTCTTCGTGAAAGATAAAGATAGAAATGCGCACGGGAGACAAAAACCTTGCAAAAATTATATACGATCCGCCTAATCCTGGCCAACCATACAGTGAGCCAACCCATACCTATGCAAATCATAAAGCTCTTCTGAAGCTTTCGCTGTCTTATTGGACACTGTCATCTCAGCGTATATAAAGACAGTCCAGTGTCTAGCTCAAACATGATTCAATATGTCACTATACCACACATGATGAAGGCCACCTGTACTGTAGAGGGACAGAGAGAGAGGGCGAAGGAGCGAGACGTGGCATTAATAATACAGTTTCTTAGAGGTGGGTTTCTCCAGGGAGAGGAAGATGGCTGCGTGCTGTGCACAGACATGTATCTTGCCGCCAAAAAGAGCAGTACTAATGTGTCTGGACGGCCTGCTCGGCAGAAAGCAGTCCGGCTCAGCCGGCATACTCCCGATCTGACTTGATTGCAGCAACTGTTGCCTTACTCCCCTGTTGGGTTGTATTAGTCTTCCAGCTTGCGACAGCTCACTGAAGTGTCTTTAAAGATTTAATTTCCACTTTTTTGTGCCTTTTTTCATCACCCCTTTTCATCACCAAATAACTTTTTTTCTTTCTTTAATTTGATTCTTTTAGTTTGCCCAGAGCAGTGCAGACCAGTCTAATCACCAATGAAATGTACTAAAATAGCTACCCTGCTGGTGTAGAGAGTGGTTAGAGATTTGAATAAACCCATTACACCAAGTTTTCAACTTTCAACCCTGTAACTTGTCCCACAATACTTGACATGAAGAATTTCTCAAATTGTGTAACTTGAGTAAAGTGATGTTTAGGGCTGTCGCTAAGAGTGTGTTTGTATGCGTGTGAGTGTATATATATCTGCATTGCGTACATGTAAAAAGTATACTTTGGCTTTAAGTAATCCGCATAGTCATCAAGGTCATTTTAGAGTGATTAGTACAAATTGATCAAAAAGTAGCTTTTTTTGTGTGTTTGTCAAGAACTGTCTGGTCAGTTTGATCTCAATCTTGATCATATTGTTTCGGCCCTCATAGGTTGTGGTTTCCACAAACATCGCTGAGACGTCCCTGACCATCGATGGCGTGGTGTTTGTAATTGATCCTGGCTTTGCCAAGCAAAAGGTTAGTCTTCTCTTCTCTGCCTCACTTGTCTAATCTCACCCCATCATCTGTTTCTCTTGCCTCTGAAATCCCCAGATAAACCCAGTGGCGGGGCTCTGACAGCGACTCAAGATGGAAAAGCTAGTTATTTATTCTGCTGACATTTCCCTAGCCCAGCTGCTGCTGTCATACATGTAGTCCAGTCAGAGATGAAGGATGGCTTCGCTTTGGCATATTGCTGTGGTGCAATGGTGTGCATTTATTATTCACACAGATCTTTTCTTTTTGTCACACAGGTGTATAACCCTCGTATTCGAGTCGAGTCGCTGCTCGTAACGGCTATTAGTAAGGCTTCAGCCCAGCAGAGAGCCGGCCGTGCTGGACGTACGCGCCCGGGAAAGTGTTTCCGGCTCTACACCGAGAAGGCCTACAAGACTGAGATGCAGGTTTGTGAAACGGATCATTACTGCTGCAGGCATCTGGGAAGCGATTTGATTATATGGCAGTAATTTCGGTTGGGTCATTTTTTGATCAAACAGCAGATGGACTCAGTGGTCAAGCCAGACCCTTGTTCCTTCAAGTCTTTATTACTTCTGGTCACTTCTGGCCTCCTTTTTTAATGTCCATATCAGCTAAATGAGTTTGAATGTTTCCTCAGGAAAACTTGAGGACATTAATAGAGAACATCAGCTAATTTGCTTTTCTTTTTCTTTATCCTCATTTCACCTGTCAGGATAACACATACCCTGAGATTCTCCGGTCGAATTTGGGCTCTGTGGTGCTACAGCTCAAGAAGCTTGGTATTGATGACCTAGTGCACTTTGACTTCATGGACCCTCCAGGTATAGAATATAGGTCCTATTCCTAAATTACCATGATCGTGCTGTTTTTTTACGCATGTTTCACATCGCAGCGTCAGCGGAGCTGCCCATGTTAATGAATGAGCGCGTTTACATGCACTGTAAACTGATAATTCACAAATATCAGCTTATTGAAATGACCAGTTTTCCGCGTTTACATGCAAACCAGTAAACGCAAGTAAACTTTATTAAAGGGGGGGTGAAACACTCAGTTTCAGTCAATCTCATGTCAATCTTGAGTACCTATAGAGTAGCATTGCATCCCTCATATCTCCGAAAAGTCTTTAGTTTTATCATATTTATAAAAGAAATATAGGCTGTACCGATTTTTTCCGGAAAAAAACGAGTGCCTGGAGGCGTATCGTGTGGGCGGAGCTAAAGAATGACAAGCGCGCAAAGCGGTGACGTCCTCAAGCGTGGAGGAACCCATGGCTATCTCAGCTAATACAGATAATGATCCAGAATCAAATCTGAGGGAGAAATAAATTGAACAGGAGAAACGGCAACATCAGGACGTCCGTCTCCGTGGTATGCAAGTTACTGTATTTAGTGGGCTCTCCACATTTCTGTGTCTTTACTCGCAGTGTATGAGGACATGATTCGGTTTATGGACTATTGTATGCGACTAGACCTTAGAAGTAGCAAGCAAAAGGGTTTTGCACGTCAGAATACTGTAACGTTATACAGAACAACAATGGAGTAACCGTTAGCGCATTTGAATGACGAAGCACGCGATCGTGTCGTTTACTGATGTTTACTCATGCGTCCGTAGCCAAAAGCAGAGACATTTGAAGCAGTTTAAGTTAACTCACCGGCTGCTTCCAAAGCAGGACCGAACCTTTATCGCTGGGACTGCTCCGTCAAAAACACTTCTTTGGTATGATTTGGTAAAGTCCTGACAGCAGTGGCGTGTAAATCCATTTTGAGACTCAACTGAAACGATGTTGTGAAGCTTCCCGTCATTTCTGCGTTCAAATCGGTTCAAATGCAGCGCTGCCTTCCCGGAATGCTGTGCTGAAGCGTTTAAGTCGTTCGAGGTCACCCATAGGAATAAAGAGAAGCGCGGCGCCCCATAAGTGTTCATGGACGACTGGATCTGTATCTGAGAGACTGTTTACGGCATGCTCTAGTCACGCGCGCGCGCACCCTACCGGGAGAAGAGCCCGTACGACCCATACAAGGACCTTCCACTCTTATTAACGTCAAGTAGACCCATACTCGAAAAAAACTCGCCGAAACTTGTGAGAAACCGGAAGGAGTATTTTTGACACAGAAATACTCCATCAAACGTCCAACATTAGTTTTTGAAACTTTGTCTATGTTTAGGATGGGAATCCAAGTCTTTAACAGTGTAAAAAGCTCAGTATGCATGAAACAGCATTTCACCCCCCCTTTAATAAGCTGGGTTATTTCCTTGTATTGACGTCAAAAATAATAATGTCTGTATATGACTCAGTTGCGATGTAAAATATAGCGTGCACTGTGTCAGCGGGAGATTTACATGACCATGTTCATTGTCGGCTTATTAGGCATAATCGGCTTAAGTTCGTGCATGTAAACGCACTCAATCACTGGTGTCCGCTACATACTTATACGTGAGCCTAAGGTTCAACTTCCATAGGAATTGCTCCACGCCAGTAGACACGCACCTTAAGTGTGTCGGCCGCAACGTTTCCGATGTGACTCCTATTTATTGATATGGGCAGTGACTAAACACTGCTGCTGATGCATGTTTTTTCCAACCGCAGTCTTTTCAACCACACATACATGTGTAAACATTTAAATAAAGGGATAAACGCTTACTGAGATCAAAGTTTACAGTTTGGCTATAAAACATGGTTTTGATCTAAATAAGAGCACGTTCTCTTTTAAAAAACACTTGTTGACACTGGCATTTATTGTATTGATTCGTTACTTCCGGACGTAGCGACAAGGGATTGTTAAAAAAAAAACTGTCATTGAATCATTCATTTAACTGATTTGTTCACACGCTGATTCATATAATACAATACAATAACCAAACGAGTCTTGATGAATGAGATATTGACTCAAATTCGTTACTTAATTCAAATGAATATATATTTTAAATAGAATAAAGCAATGACCATTTTGTCAGAACATCTAGTTTGCACGTTATTCGTTTAGTTGTCTTTTTTTTGGGGGGGGGGGGGGGGGGGGGGGGGGAGAATCACAATCTCCATTTCACACACAAAAAAAGTATTGATTCTCAATTTATCCTGAATCGTGCAGCTCTAGTCTGATACTATAAAATAGTTCTGTTATGGGGGAGCACACTTCCTTGCATAAACGGACTGATATTCATTCAGGCTTTGCTTTGATCATGTAATTGCTTTTATGCTATATGACGACTGATGTGGACATTCATTAAAACTGCATGATGACCACCAGACCTGTAATTGCTGAATAGTAACGCCTGGAACATTTCCTTGTTATTGGCTCATCATCTTTTCTGAAAGGTTCATGACCTTAACGAGCTCTAAAGTCACCCTAAATTCTCTCTATTATTGATGCCTTCGGCTTCTTAAGATACTGCTACATTTGACTACTTAGAACCACCAGCTAAATGTATGGCTGGGTAATAAATATATTTGTTTTATTAAAATATATAAAACTGTACAAAAACCAATCATTTTGAAGATGCTAACAAATATATCCCCAGTGTACCATAGCTTGTGTATTTGTTTACTTGTATTCGTTAAGCATGGGATTTGATGCACTCAATCTGGCACACAATAGACCAAATAAAAACAGCAGGAATGTGTAGTGCTGGATGAAGCTGATTGAAGCCATTTGCCTGGTGACATTTTGCCAAATGCTTGCTTATTCCTTACTTTAATGTAGCATTAGCTTTCCCTCTCATTGATTTGCCTTCAGTTAACACATCGGCACGTTCCCTGCTATAGTTCATTTCTGATGTGGTGTCCGCGGTGTGTAAATTACTTTTTCCAGGCGGGCTCGCTGCATGGCATCTATACTTAATTATTGCCCAAAACGGATGACTTGCCTTAGCACGAGTAATGCTACATCCTTTCAAAACAAATAGAAAAAGTATGCCTGATATACGAGATCAATACTTTTTCATAATAACAAACTGAACGCTGCACTTTTTTTTTTTTAAATGAAGTTTTCCTGACTCATTGATAAAGACAGCCACAGTCTTTCATCCTATTCAGCAAACTCCTCCTAACCTTAGGCAATGCTAATTTTCAGTTAACATGCAACTGGTCATTAGAGCCAAACTCTCTAGAGCCAAAGGTCAGTAATTGAATTTGTTGGTGTGTGACCAGTGTTGATGCATTAAGTAGAGGTTCCTCCCTATAATTGAATTAGTGGCGCTGCTGTTTGGAACTGCTTGCATGTCAGATGAAAAATTAGCCCCCTTTGTCTTAAATTAAAAGTTAGTTGTTGTCCAGGGGACCAGAGCCACAATGTTTTTACTGCAAACCAATGGCTTCCTAATGCCTCTTATGTTCCTTTTTTTACATTTATTATCATTTTTTTAAATAAATAACCAAGGTAGCTAATGCAAGTATACCATATTACTTTTGCTCATGCTTGGGTTTGAGCACCAAACCGTCACCACAGAACTAACGCTAATGAATGCCGACGGGGGGTAAAGCTGCACTTAAAAATGCCTAGAGATCTTCAGCCGACTGTCAACTAGCATGCGTGTTTTGCGTCTGCATGTAAATGACAACTGTCTATTTCTGCAGATATAGTCGTTATTCAAAAAGGGAAACCGACGCTGCAGATACACAAACGATAAACACCGTTTTGAATATCAATCCTGCTGATCACTTTCTTTATTCCATTCTGCTCATAATAATATTAAAATATTCACCCAGGAACACTCGGTATGAAAAAATTAAATTAGAACAGCCTTCTATGGTTACAATCAGACAGAACACGTTTTTCAGGTTTCAAAATGCACTGCCTTTTTTGGATAAGTTTTTTTTTTTTTTTTTTTGACATTTAGAAAAAAAGCTGCCTTTTTTATGTTGCTAAAACCCTCGAATAAGCTGTGCTGTCAGTCTATCAAAGTAACGGTCACCACAACGGAAGGCCCGCCTCTCCATTAATTCAATTGGACAAAAGAAAAATAAGCTCTGACGTTGGGTGCTTTTCCAAATAATGTTCAGCTTAATGCGCTCAGAACGCTCCTTCGAAAACTTGATGCACAGCAGGCGCATAAGCAGTGTGCATAACGTTCTCTGCCAACAGAAATCCATTCATAAATGGCGCCTCACTGGAAAAATGTGTTCTTTCATTTCGGGGCCTATCTGTAACATTTTTCCTTCTTTGCTGGCTGTTCTGCTATTATTCTCATGCACTGCTTCATCACTAAGCTGAACAGCCAATCAGAGTTCTCTCTCACCTAGGGCTAGGTGATATGGCCCAAAAAAATCATATCTTGGTTGAATGTGGCAATACGCGGTATATATCCCGTTTTTTTCTACATTTTTCTATTTGGATGGGGAAAGTGTGTGTGTGTGTGTGTGTGTATGTATGTATGTATGTGTGTATATATAATATACACACACATTTGTATTTGTTTAAAATACACACACAATTGTATTTCACATCCTGCCCAGTAATGTCCTAATGTTGATGTTGAAGACTATAAACAAATACAGTGAATGTAAAGTTGACTATGCAATATATTATGTGCAAATTGTTGGTTTACGATCTAAAAACTAAATTAATCATTTACTTTTTAAATTCACTAAACTAAAAATGAAAATAAAAACAAAAGAATAGGCTATATTTATACCCCATTATAAAGGCCACTTTCATAAAAATGTACTTGTAGGTCTAAAATTCCACGTATGGAACATTTATTGTCCAACAAGTATTAAAAAAATATTTTAGTCAGAATTTTTGCGTTCCTATTCTAATTGCGCTCCGTCTGGTTTGCGCGCAGGCACATCTCTAAAAAATATTTCGATATATTGTACAAATTTGATATACCATCTGGCCCTACTCTCACCATTGTCCCGACACCGATGTTCAAATCTACATGTTGAATCGGCCCAAAAAATCCAGACAACGTCAGAACGAGTCGGCCATCTCTCAAAAGCGGCCCAACGGCTGTGTCCTTAGCTTAACCCGCCCTTAAAACACCTCCATACGACGTCACACAACCTCACAAATTCACCAGCTGACTGAAGATAAAACTTGAAACCAAATGAATGGATGATTATAATTGTACACGATTTGTCTACGTTCTTCAAGTAGTCACAGATATTTTCCATAATCATGTGTATTTCATACACATTAGTAGCCTTTAGCATAATGTAATGCACATAAGTAGCCTTTAGCATAGCATATACATTTCTGCTAAGAATCCCCATCATATAGCATGGAAGTTATTTTAAACAGTGTTATTTTAAACAGTTTTGAGCTGAACATTTTTAAAGTGTCTTAAATGTTGAAGTTAGCTTGTAGCTTGATATTATAACATGGGAAATGAGCAGCGGTGTTGTCTCCTGACTCCGGTAAATGCCGCCTTTGTTCATGACCACTCTTCAAGCCCCAGTTGGCCCACTTTGGACCAAGGTATTTGACCGGTCAAAATCCCTGGATGTTGGGCCAGGGGAAGCCCTGATAAAGCCCAATTGAGCCCCGGAAGTGACTGGAAACGTGACTGGCCCTGGCACGCATTAGCGTGCTTGCTTTTGGCCCTGCTGTGGAAACATTGCTATTGTCATTCACGTTGCAAAACCAAACAAAAGCAAGCCTTGAGAATCCAGGCTTTCACTGTGAGATGTAACCTATTAGAATGCAGTTAGAAAGCTATAAAAATTCCAAAGCTAGAAAAGAGCTACATGAATCAGCATTTTGGAACAAATAGTTTGATTTAAATGATTACATGATTCACTCATTAAAATAAGGACATTCTGCTACCTATTGATTGTTTTAGTTTTATGTTTGAATCCTCAAATCTTAAATATGGCACTACCCTGACTAAGGTTTAATTTACAAAATATTGTCAAATTGTTTAACAACAAAAAATCATCAAAATATAATTTTTGTCATTATCACATGCACCTTTTTAAAACGCCTCCAACAATCTGCCATCTACCCATGGAATCTTCCTGTGGCATAGTTTCATTCACACAAATTTCACAATTTTTTATTGTATTTTAATGTGATATTTTTCTGCCAGCTCCTGAGACCCTGATGCGAGCCCTGGAGCTGTTGAACTATCTCGCGGCACTGAATGATGACGGTGACCTGACGGAGCTGGGCTCCATGATGGCTGAGTTCCCTCTCGACCCCCAGCTGGCCAAGATGGTCATCGCCAGCTGCGAGTTCAACTGCTCCAATGAGATCCTGTCCATCACCGCAATGTTATCAGGTAGTATATGCTCATGTACACAAGACCCCTAAATATGAATTATTACAGAAGAATAGCTATGGAATTTAAGCTAATGGACAATGAAATATTAATTATTTGTGGCTCACTAATTTTCAATTAGAAGTGTGTCTGAAATATGCTCGGGACAAAACAAAGATGTTAGTCTTCTGTTTTATTGTCTATATATGCTCAATTTCAAGTTGCCAACCAAGTTAATCGTAATGGTTGCATAAATTGTCTGCTTATGCATTTAGCTGCTTGGCCGAAGCCATTATATAGAACGACTCTCAAAGGACGGACTCGCAAACAGTCAAGTCTCTTAGACTGCCAAATTAGAATGGCGCTTAAGCTATTAAATGTCTGTGATGCAGAGGGGTGGGGGAGAGTAGAACATAGCATACAACTACTTAAGACAGGGGTGTCCAAACTAGTTTTGTCCAAAATGAAATATCCGAAAGGGTTCCAATACTCCTGTTCTGCATTATTGATACACTGATACGAGCTGTTCTTTTTCTCTCCGATGGCGAGTTAACACTAACCTGCCTCCTCTCACACACTCGTCTCATTCACACCGGTTGAATAGTGCTTGTACTGCGCATAATTGTAGTAACAAGTCCATCCACAACTTAGAATCTGACGTCGAATGGCAGCGCTTATTAGTTATCAAATGGTCACTCGCGGTTTAAAAATGTTTGCATTTAAAAATGGCCTAAAATGTAGTGCTGTCGTCATGTTGACATTGTGAAACAGCATGTGTAATTAATGTGTGGTGAGCAACATATACTATATTTTAATAGACAAGCGCTGATCCCTTTGAAATTAATCCCTGGGCTGTAATTGGTCAACAGGCCGGACTGTGGACACCCCTGGCTTAAGAGCTCTCACTTACTAGTGCTTTAACGGTTCAGATCTGAACTGGCCTGGGGTGCTTTTCCCGTAAAACGACGTAACTCACTGCTTAACTACCATAATACGCTGCATCGTTAAAGAAATCAACTCGCTAGTCATGTAACAAACAGTACAACCGAAACACTATTTTTGAAAAGGTCTTCAAAAAAGGTGCTTTAAATCTCAACAAACTTAAAGGTTTAGTTCACCCAAAAATGAAAATTCTATC
Organism: Pseudorasbora parva; assembly: GCF_024679245.1. Classification (NCBI taxonomy): domain Eukaryota; kingdom Metazoa; phylum Chordata; class Actinopteri; order Cypriniformes; family Gobionidae; genus Pseudorasbora; species Pseudorasbora parva. The sequence goes on along the minus strand of NC_090172.1, from coordinate 11,263,942 downwards.
ATTAATTACTCACCCTCATGTCGTTCGACACCCGTAAGACCTCCGTTCATCTTCGGAACACAAATGATGATATATTTGTTGAAATTCAAAAGTTTATACAGGCCTCCATTGATACCAATGTCATTTCCTCTCTCAAGTCCCATAAAGGCACTAAAGATGTCGTTACAAAGCCCATTTCACTACAGTGGCTGTACAATTTTATGAAGCGACGAGAATAGTTGTACGGAAAAAAACAACAACTAAATAACTACTTGTATAGTGATGGCCAATTTCAAAACACTGCTTCGTGAAGCGGCAGAGCATAGTGAAACGGTGTATCAAATCAGCGGTTCAGATCGCCAAAGTCATGTGATTTCAGCAGTTTGGCGGTTTGACACGTGATCCGAATCATGAAACGATACGCTGAGTCATAATGCTTCGAGGCTTCACAAAGAAGTGTTTTGAAATCGGCCCATCACTATAAAAGTTGTTATTTTTGGGGGGGTTTTTTGCGTGCAAAAACTATTCTTGTCGCTTCATAAAGTGATTGTAGAGCCTCTGTAGTGAGATGGGCTTTGTAACGACGTCTTTAGTGCCTTTATGGGTCTTGAGAGAGGAAATGACATTAGTGTCAATGAAGGCCTTTCTGAGCATCAGATTTAACAGAAATATCTTAATTTGTGTTCTGAAGATGAACGGAGGTCTTACAGGGTCTGGAACGGCATGAGGATGAGTAATTATTAACAGAATTTTCATTTTTGGGTGAACTAACCTTTTAAAAGGCGTAAATTACGTTTGTATGTATTCAAAATAAAAAGATTTTACTAAATGTCAGCTTTCTTATTTTGCTCAAGATAAGGATTTATTAAGTCAATTTGTGATGCATACAAGAAACTGCGTCTAACCACAGGCCAAGAGCTGTCGTTGCAACCACACAAGTTTGTGATGGTCTCAGGAAACCCAGACTGGTTGAACTGTGCTGATAACCACAGAACTTGAGACCATAGTTGGCTAACAAGGCTTTTGGCAAACACCCCTGAGTAACCATCCACACAAGTACGGGCTCCAAATGAGGTCCAATATAACCTAAAAAAATGCAGTTATATATATAGGAAATATTTTAAATAATTTACACCAGAGAAAAATTATTTAGGCCTAAAATTTTATTAATTTGGATAATTTCTAACAAATGTAATAAAAATAAGCTTAAATATTATTCTAACTTAATATGATGCAGTTGTCAGTCATAAATTAAATGGGTAAGCTTTCTGCACTCAAACTGTTGTGACATTGTTTAACTATACAGTGATTTTTATTTTTTATAAACATATTATATATATATATATATATATATATATATATATATATATATATATATATATATATATATATATATATATATATATATATACATATTATATATATATATATATATATATATTATGATGTATAATAAAAATATTTTATTTGTTCAAAACTGCAAAAAATCCAAACGTAGGGAAATTTAAATGCAATTCAAATAAATAAATCCTAAATTTAGGCTATTTTTGTGTTTATAGCAGAATGTAATTTAAAGAAACGCCAGTCAGGTTTGAACATGTCGAGTGACCTCGTTCCCCCAGAAAACGATCAGACCGCAGGTTTAGCTTAATTTCCACTGCAATGATTTCTCTCTTTCAAAAAGGCAAAATGAAAAGCTGATAGCAGAAGCTCTCCCCCCACCCCAGCCTACCATTTGGTGTAGCGTACCCTGTGCCGTGCTCTAGCCTCAAAACTAGGCCTTGTGTCCTGTCTGGGTGAACGCTTGACTCATCCCTATGGGCGGCTATGTTGGGGCCCATACCAACCTTGTTTAGTCCCACAGTGCTTTGTGCGTCCCACCGAAGCCAAGAAGGCCGCTGACGAGTCCAAAATGAGGTTTGCCCACATCGACGGGGACCACCTGACCTTGCTCAACGTCTACCATGCCTTTAAACAGAGTACGTATACACACATACACTTGCATCTTGTGCTCAAGTGAGATGAATCCCTCCCCCCATTTTTAATTAACCTAATTGCCTAAATCTATTACAACTAATTTCAGGTTGTTTTTGTAGGTGGCCGAAAATCGTAATTTGTTTCATCAAAATCAGTGCCTGCGAGGCACCACAGTACAAAAACTGTTCTAAAAGGCACAGCGAAATATGTGCAGTTAATTTCTCACTTTAGCTAGCATATTTTCTCTCAAACTCTCATGGGGTTTCTTGCATCTCACTCATTAACTAGTAGTCACTGCTTATGTGAAACATGACAAAAATCATTAGTGTATGTTTGTGTTCATGTGATGCTGACAAGTTTCATATTACAGCGATTTATTTGGCAGTACAAAGAAGTCCAGTGAATCCAAACTCTTTAAATTAGATCCAGATTACAAACATCCTGAAATTAGCAGAAACGAGAGTCTAGAGTTTAACCCTCAGGGACCAAACCATTCATGTTAATGAAGTATTTTTCTTCACCCCATAACATGTCTTTAGGAAGCCATTGGTTATTAAAGCAATTTTATTTAGGCAGAATTTGCTTTGGGGTATAACTCTGAGGGTTGCATTTCTTCCAATTATATAACAATATGGGCCAATAGCTGGTATGCTCACGAGCTTTCTTGGATTCCGATTAACTATATATATATATATATATATATATATATATATATATATATATATATATATATATATATATATATATATATATATATATATATATATATATATATATATATATATAATAGGTTCTTCTCAAAAAATTTGCATATTGTGATAAAGTTAATTATTTTCCATAATGTAATGATACAAATTTAACTTTCATATATTTTAGATTCATTGCACTCCAACTGAAATATTTCAGGTCTTTTATTGTTTTAATACTGATGATTTTGGCATACAGCTCATGAAAACCCAAAATTATCACAATATGCTAATTTTTTGAGAAGGACCTGTGTGTGTGTGTGTTTGTGTGTGTGTATATATATATGTATGTATATATATTTATATGTGTCATTGTTAAATGATATAGATTAATTTATTTGATTTTAAAAAGATGATGTCTTTTAATATTTCTGAAGTCATGCAAGCCATTTGTGGGTTGATTCTCATGAAAGCAAAAAGCATGTGTTTCTGAGACACTGTTTGAACTTCCTGACAACATCGGCTCAAACAATGGCTTGAGTTTGGGATGGGTCTTTTTTGGCCAGCCAGTAGAAGATTCTGCTTATCTTGTGTTTATCTCTAGTGTTTGGAAAAACCTGTTTGAAATGTTTTCTTTTTCATTTCAGTCCATTTTGTGACGATTGTTGCAGAAGTGCTTATTTAAGTCCTAATCTTGAAATCTTTGAAATCTCCCGTTTTTGATGAGCTGCATAATTAGCGATTTACAAGTTTATAGATGATTTTGCAGTGCTGGTCTGAGTTCAGATCCACTTGTATATTGCTCTCAACCTGATTTTAATGTGTAACTATTCTATTCCCAAGACCACGAGTCAGTGCAGTGGTGCTATGATAACTTCGTTAACTACCGCTCGTTGATGTCGGCTGATAACGTGCGGCAGCAGCTCTCACGCATCATGGACCGCTTCAACCTGCCACGACGCAGCACGGAGTTCACCAGCCGAGACTACTACATCAACATTCGCCGTGCTCTAGTCACCGGGTTCTTCATGCAGGTATGTCTGTCTATAAATGTGCCAAAAATATTCAGTCACATTTGTTTGTTTAGCCTGTTAACTGTCAGTGTGTCCTGATGGCAGGATGGTTGGCACACTTGTTTATGCCTCACCCATCACATATTTTAATAATCATCATAAAAGATTTGAAAAATGAAACACTCAAAATTCCTTTTTAAAAGCTGTTTTGAAATTGGAAATTTATTTTTATGGAAACAGTAAAATGCTGTGAAACACTGCGAATTCGGACACTCGGGAGGTCGTAAGATATTGCGCAAGAGATGAGTCTGTTAACTTGATAATTGCATCAAAGCAGCTGGTAGACAGCCCGACTGTATTGCACAGCGAGCGGCAATCACTTTTGCGCTAAACAGAGACCGGAGCTTTCCATGTTACTGCTATAGCTTCAGATAGAAAAAATAAAGACAAAATATTTGTGTGGAAATGATTTGTTGAAAAGCAGAGAACAGCAGCCATTCCTTTCAACAGAAACATCCATAAAATTATCATGTCGGGAGGTGCTCGTAACGTGCTCGTCTCGTCATAATTCCTCTCACATGCTGCGAGCCAAGACCATACAAGTGTCTACGATGTTAACACTATTTTTCCTGAGAAAAAAAACCCTGACCTGTACGACAGCAAATATCGCACCCGTGTACACTTGTATTTAGTGGGCAATTTGTTTTAATCTTTTTTTTTCTTCTTCCCCAAGTTGTTTTGACACATGACTTTTTCCCCCCTAGCAAATCATTCCAAATGATTGTGTCAATTTCTTTAGTTGATTTTCATAAGATTTACAGTAAACAAGCTTCCATTTAACTTCAGATCTATCTAAACTTTTATGTTCAGGTCTATGCTCAAAAGGGGGAGGGTGACATTTTACAGGTTAATGAACAATAGGAAAAACCCAATCTAGTAAGCTTCAGTCCTAAAGCTTGAATTGCAATTGCAGATATCTATTGTAGATATCTATGTATGATATTGTGCAAAGAGATGTATTTTTGGTCAATTGTAATGTCCTTTGTTTTACCCTAGGTAATGTCTTCAGCATAGAGCAGGCGTCCCCAAATAGCAGTCCAACCAGACCGCCAGACAAAATGACAAGTAGTCCGATTTTACAGTTTAAAGCGAGCAGCATGTCAAAACAATGGAGCTGTTCATACCACAAGCGCTCGGCCGTTCATGATGAGGGTCATTCTATATCCTATATTTTTATCTAGTGCCAAATGCGCTTTATTCAAGCCCTTTCTGCTGTGAGATGTAAACTGCTAGGTTTATTTTAACAGTAGCACAATAACGGTGAGCAGTAAAAAATAAAAAGATACTTATGCTGTAACAGATGCCATCAGGCTTTCTAGCTCGAGAGGCGACAACAGTCAGCCTGGTCTCAGCGTCAGACGGCACGCCCACAGACCGTAGGCTGAACATCTGATGCATATGGCAAACTTTTCTGGAAACACTTCAGGAGTTTCAAAGTCGTCACCTGATGTCCATAAGACGTGTGTGTTGCGGTCTTTAATGGTCCGCCTGGAAACAAATGCCATTACGCCAGACTCACTCATGGAAGAAGACCGCCGTGGTGTTTACTACTGCAACAATGTGCGCTTACCAGGATCAACTTTAATGTGGCATAACAGAACTTTGTATCGCCTCAGTTTAAGCAAAGTAGGGTGAATAAATCATCATTTCAGCCTTACTACTAGTTTAAGCACCAAATAAAGATCAGAAGGTATGTCGAAAGGTGCAGTAGAACTTACAGAAATTCTTATGTTTCCGACCATGGAAAGACAGCAATAAAATAGCTTGTAAGCAATGTCATGTACCGTTACATTTACCTCAGAAAAGCCATTCAGTGACCATAAACTTAATGGTCGGCTAGAAAAAATGTATCTAGAGAGGTGTGTTTTACTATATATATTTATATTTGCACCTTATTACATATTCATTTTTTATTTATTTATATATATATATATATATATATATATATATATATATATATATATATATATATATATATATATATATATATATATATATATATAATATAAATTTATATACGTTTTTATGTCGGCCACCATTTAATGTTTATATAAGAATCTGGAGTAGAAACAGTTATGCAATTATAAAGTTACTTTTATAACTTTAATATAACATGGATTTAAACTGTGTGCTTGCCTGTGCCTAATCAAATGCATCAAGGGATACTGATATAGAGCCAGTTGTCATTAGATTTTCCATCTTTGCCTCCGACATCTTGTGGCAGTTTTATTTTTGTTCTGGAGGTTGAACCATAGACCGTAAAAAATATATATATGGATGACGCGACTTACTCCGTATCCACTGACCAGAGTTAAAGCTTTCAGACGCTCAGAAAGGCGCTGACATCTTAGGACCGGAGTCTGCGCAGTAGTGATTTCGGGACCAGAGTTGCACAGTAGAGAGCAGGAAGTACAGCCTCGAAATCAAAAGCCCGCCCACACCCTCACAGATGCAGAACACTTAATTATGTTGGTGTGAAATAAACCATTATGGAAATGTAGAAATTAAAGCTACAGCTCCAATCTGCTCCCAAAAATCCTGAAAAAAGTCAGTTCGTTACAGTTGCAAGTTACAGTAGATCGCCCTTAGTGTCAAAATGACCAAATCAACAATTCTGTATTGTGAATATAGGAGTGTCAAGACAATACGGTATACAAGACAATGATAGAACAGCCTTGGATGATCTTACAACTTAGGCTTTAGTTAATTCTTAGTCCATTTTATTATTTTTACATCTTAAACCGAAGTACAGCTAGTTTTAAAGTAGAGCTTGATTTCTCCTTTTCTCTGTCTGTTAGGAATGCAGAATCACTGAGCCTTGCTAATGTAATGCAAGGCTTTCTATCAAAGTGTGACCATTTAAACGCATACAAGAAATCAAGGCAATTTTCGTCCCACATAGCAGAAATAAATGACGTTTTTATCGAGTCGCTCTCCAGGAGGGGGACTTGAAACAAGTGACCTGACTAGTTGAATTACTCCATTAATATTGAAATATTTGTCAACATTAACCTTTACTGGTGAGACAAATTTGCACCTTGGTGTACGAATTACCGGGCGCTCTATTGCAGACGTCTCTGTTTGAGTCGGCCGTTTATTGAGACTGATTGCCCGGGTTAATCTCGACATCCTCACGCCGACTGTGTAGGTGCCTGAAGAAACGTCAGTGTGTGCGCATTTGGTTTGCTTGCGGTTGATTTATTTGTTAATTTGCGTCTCTGTTATCAGGTTGCTCACCTGGAACGCACCGGCCACTATCTCACAGTGAAGGACAACCAGGTGGTCCAGTTGCACCCTTCCACCGTACTAGACCACAAGCCCGAGTGGGTTCTCTACAATGAGTTTGTGCTGACCACCAAGAACTACATCCGCACCTGCACTGATATAAAACCCGAATGGTAAGCTAAATGCAGAATTTGTTTGTGCGTTGTTGGCAGAGAGTAAATAATTTTCCTTTGTTGCAAAAAACGAGTAAACATTTCTGTGTACCGTCTCATCCTGTAGGCTGGTGAAAATCGCTCCACAATACTACGAAATGAGCAACTTCCCTCAGTGCGAGGCTAAGAGGCAACTGGAGCGCATTGTTGCTAAACTTCAAACCAAGGAGTACTCTCAATACTGAACCTACACAACGGTATAAGGACTATACATTTTGAATTCATCATGCGCTGTGCAATGCTTCTGAGGTTGTACATCGTCACACATCGTCATTTGACATTAGATTTCTGTCTGTGTTTTGTTTTCCGTTTTGATTTGTCGTCAAGATATAATTATTTTTTTATAACTCTTTGCTCCCAGCTCCGCAGTGCATTTTGGCACCTGGTAAAAACATATTGTTAAATCGGTCAATCTAGGCGCCGAGGATTGATTGGGAGCAAATCCTTAACGGGGATACCACCATCAACTTTTTTTGCATGAGCATTCATGTGGATGTTGACATTCCTTATTGACATTGAGAACTTCCTGCTATGTTATTGAGTAGATAAGTCCCTGTTTATTCTGTAAAGGAGCTTTTACTTCAATAATAAAAAACCTTGATATCAGTCATGCTCAATCAAGTTCATGCGTACTATTCTTTTTGTTGACTTCAAGTAAAAAAAATCAATTAGCTTTTGCATTAGCTTCCGAGGAGGACCTGAATTGCAAAAATGCATTCAGTTAGGATCAAAATAAAGAAGGATAGACCATAATGTTTATTAATGGCTTTGGGTGGAGGTCTATTACATTTGAGTTCAGCTCAGCTAGTATTTCTATCATTTTTTTCAATAAATTAATGAAGTATGTCAAGTGGTCATTTTTGTTGGATTTGAGATAGGGCAGTCATGTAAATGTGCTCATTTATGAGGTTAATTGCATGTTTTACAACATAATTTTTTAATCATATTCACCCAGTTTCTTTCTGTTTTCTCTAGCTTTAATTAGTCAAAGAAATACTTCCACCCAAGAATGGATGTTTTGCACTGTTGAGTACACAACAATCCAGTATCTTGGTTTATCTGTTGATGACTGAGGAAAACTGGATCCCAATGGGACCAGTGAAGTCATTTTATTGCTCTCTATGAAAAAATCCTAAATGCACAGCATGTCTAAAATATCTGATAGATTTTACTGGATTATTCTCTATGTAGTATTAAGCCTTTTCTTTTCTTACATTTTTTTTTTTTTTTCAGTAATTAAGCATTGTAATTTCTAAAATATAAATAAAATTGGAGACATGGAATACTGGTTTGAGCACTATATATTATCTTCTGTACAACTTTGTGTGGTTTATTTGAGTTTAAGTTAATCTTATTTGTAGTGTCACTGGGGTAAAACACTGTTTCAGTCAGTCTTGAGAACCTATAGAGCAGTATTTCATCCTTCATATCTCTGAAAAGTCTTTTGTTTTATTATATTTATAAAAGAAAGATGCGCAGTACCGACTCTTTCCGGAAAAAAACGAGCAGCTGGAGGCATATCCTCTGGGGGGAGTGTTCCTCAAACGTGGAAAAGAAAGTGTGTTACCCTAAATAAACCATGACTATCAGTCAGATTCAACCATACATATACAGTATGATCCAGAATCTGATCCGGAGGCTAAAATTGAACAGCAGCAACAGCAGGATGTCTCTAAGTGGTACTGTAACTGTATTTGCTTAGTGGCTTGTCAACATTTGTTTGTGTTTTCTTGTGGTTTATGAGGCCATGATTTGGCCTATGGACTATTGTATGCGACAACCATAGACTGTATAAAAAAAAGTGCAGTTGGTCTTTCCGAGCAAAGCGCGTTTATGGGCGTGCATTTGCTGTCTCGCACCCTTCCGGGAGAAGAGCCCCTACAAGGAAATTCAGCCCAATTTGATGTCACGCAAACCCATAATCAAAAAAAGTTTGCTAAACGTTTAAGAAACCTGGAAGGATTATTTTTGACAGAAATACTCGATCAAACGTCCAACTTATCCAAGTCTTTAACAGTGTAAAAAGCTCAGTATGCATGAAACAGCATTTCACCCCCTCTAAACTAAAATTAAAATATAAAAATCAAAGCTACTTTATCATATTAATAAATATATGTAATTTGTGCATCATCAGAGGGTTTCAATTAGTTTTAAAATAAATACCTCAATATGTAGTCTCAACTTCTGCCGAATCTGTTTTGTTGCACAGCCTGAAAGACAAACAAAAAAATTATAATAATTGTAGTTTTATATATAATATATGTGTGTGTGTGTGTATGTGTGTGTGTATATATATATATATATATATATATATATATATATATATATATATATATAAAATATAATATAATATATTGAAGAGCGCAAGGCAGGTGATGGATGGAAGTCATTGATTAGCCCTTGCCCTTGGAGTTTAGTAAAATCAATACTTAAGAAATGTAAAGCACATGGCTGTCAATGTATCTAGAAAAGGATGTCCTCAGAACCTGAGTGGCGATGCAAGAAGGACACTGGGGAGTGAGGCCACCAAGAGACTGATGACCAATGAAGGAGTTACAAGCTTCAGTGGCTGAGATCGGAGAGTCTGGATATAACAACTGTCATCTGGGTGCTTCACCAGTCAGCTTTATGGAAGAGTGACAGAAAGAAGCCACTGTTGAAAATGTCATATGACGTCTCGGCTGTAGTTTGCCAGAAGGCATGAGGAAGACTCTGAAGCCAGATGGAAGAAGAATCTCTGGTCGGATGAGACCAAAATTAAGCTTTTGGCGATCAAACTAAATGCCATGTTTGGTGTTAGCCAATCGCTGTGCATCATCAGAAACGCACCATCCCGACCATGAAGCGTGATGATGCTGTGGGGAACTTCTCTGAAATCAATGCAGCAAAACAGACTAAACCTAAGCATTGCAGCGGCTGACAGACCCATCCAGACAATCTAAAGGTCAATGAATCACTTCAAATGGTGCATCAAATAAGTAGAGTTGCTCCATTTAGAACCAAATTGAGAATCCCTTTCAAAATTTTAAATCAGTTTCTGAATTGGAACTTATTATGGTGGAAAAAGGATGCAGAATGCAATTTTAATTAGATCATGAAGTAAAATTGAGATTGAGTTTTCAAGAAAATCACAACAAATGTAAAAAATAAAAAGCAATGTTTGTCAATTCAGTACATTCTTCCAATTTCCAGTTCAACATCATGTGAGTTCAAATTCACACTGAAACCAGTGTCTGGTTGCATAAAGTGCTTAGACTAGTCTTACCAGTTATAATTTTGTTTCCTTTTAAGACCCCCTGTGAATCACGTTTTTATGTTGTGTATGTCTATGCAGTAGGGCTGTGAATCTTTGGGTAGGCAGCGAATCGATTCGATTCACGATTCATAGGTTTTCGATTCAAGAACGATTTTCGACAATTCAGAGCGATTGGATTAGAGACAATTCACATTAAAATTCGATTTAATTATGCATTTTTTAATATGCATTCATAGGATTATGAAAATGCTTCCCCTAATGTATCTTAGTCAGGGTGTGAATTAGACACTGGGCTTCAGAGGTCAGAGAATGGGCCTTTTTGTTCTCTTTACAAGGAACATTTGATGATTCTGAAATGAAACCCGCTTTCTACTGTTGCTATAGTAATGGACGGAACTTTAATGCCTCTGATTGATAAAGCAACCGTGTGCTCTTATTTCAGTGTTGTTAATGTTGAAGTGAATTTAGCAGTTTCCTTAGTGTGTTCGGTTAAATGACATTAAGTTAGATTTCATGTATCATTCATCAGAACTGTGCGTATGCATTTTAGACACTTACAAATGTGTTTGCTCCGTTCATGCAATGTGCGTCCTTGAACAACGGGGGGTTTACTAACAACTGCTCAGGTATGACCCATTTCCGTAAAACTTTAGTATTTTATTTTATATAAATGAGCAACGGCGAGCGCAGCACAATTAATCTCTCTATTGATTTCTCACACGTAGTAGATATAATCAATATTTATTTTGAAGCACCGATTCGTTATTGAATCGCGATTCATTCAATCTGTAGCTTTTTAAATCGAGTATCGCCCAAAATTAATGATTCACAATTCAAAATACATGTTTCAAGATTGATACGTCAGGATTTGTAGCCAATTGATGCATTGAGAAAAAGAGTGAATCATTACATCCCTACTATGCAGTGTTTTGTAATATGCTTTAAATGATTAGTTCACTTCAAATTGAAAGTATCCTGATAATTTACTCACCCCCATCTCATCCAAGATGTTCATGTTTTTCTTTCTTCAGTCGAATTTTTTTTATTTTTTTTAGAGGAAAACATTCCAGGATTTTTCTCCACACTGTCTTCAATTGCAACGTAAATTTTAAAGGTCCAAATCAATTCAGTTTCGAAGGGCTTTAAAGGCTCTGCACGATCCAGATGAGGAATAGTGTCGTATCTATTTGTACACTCTGTATCGAAGGGCTTTCCCATTTTAGAGGCGTTTTGTGTTTTTTGTGGCGTTCACGTTGAAAACGTTGCTAAAAACACACACTGTAACGTCTTTTTGCCACTCTGGTCGTAACCGCAGTCACTCTGGACGGCTGTGCATAGACGTGCTTATGTAGCCTTGCCCCTTTTCAGCGCTATGCTCGTTTTCTTCCAATTTGTATTTCTACAGCATGAAGGTAAGATCCTGGATTTATGAATGAACTGCTAGTTTTAACATCTGCTTCAAAAAACGATGTGTCAGACTGAACTGACGTGTTGGGATCCATGACTGACTGATTGGAAACGTCTAGGTTACTAATGTAAGCCCCGTAATATTCGTTCCTAAAGGAGGGCATGGACTGACATATTGGGATTTCAATAGGGCCAACGTATCATTACACGTGACTGACTGATAGGGAACTGTCATTAACTGTACAATCTACATCACCAGCTAATTATTGTTCAACAGCCATACCATAGAAATACACAAAGCTGCCACAAAAACAGAAGCTCAAAGACAGGATTCTAGAGCTGTGCGCATAAGGTCTGTTAGAGCGGAGGAGGCTCTTGGAAACAAGGGGTTTAAAGGACAACTCCGGTGAGAAGTGAAGTTAGGTGTAATTAAAAGATGGTTACCGAGTAGATCATTCTGTGGGATGCGTTTTCATGAAAATCTAATGTAAAGAGTTTTATCTCTAAAAACAGATTAGCTTATAACGCTCGTCTATGGGGCAAAGGGTAAGTAAGGGATAATGTACACCCAGCCGGTTGTTATCGCAGAATAAACCCAGACAGAGTGATCAGGACCCTGACTCGAAACGGAGGGGTCTTGCATCACTCTAAAAGGGGTTTATTCTGCGATAACAACCGGCTGGGTGGCACCACATCCCTAAGATGGTCTAATGGGTTGAGATCTGGTGACTGTGGGGGCCATTTAGTAGAGTGAACTCATTGTCACATAGGGGCCTAAAGTGTGCCAAGGAAACATCCCCCACACCATTACACCACCACCACCAGCCTGCACAGTGGTAACAAGGCATGATGGATCCATGCTCTCATTCTGTTTATGCCAAATTCTGACTCTACCATCTGAATGTCTCAACAGAAATCGAGACTCATCAGACCAGGCAACATTTTTCCAGTCTTCATCTGCCTAATTTTGGTGAGCTCATGCCAATTGTAGTCTCTTTTTCCTATTTGTAGTGGAGATGAGTGGTACCCGATGGGATCTTCTGCTCTTGTAGCCCATCCGCCTCAAGATTGTGCGTGTTGTGGCTTCACAAATCCTTTGCTGCATACCTCGGTTGTAATAACGAGTGGTTATTTCAGTCAAAGTTGCTCTTCTATCAGTTTGAATCAGTCGGCCCATTCTCCTCTGACCTCTAGCATCAACAAGGCATTTACCCCCACAGGACTGCCGCATACTGGATGTTTTACGCTTTTTGCACCATTCTTTGTAAACCCTAGAAACGGTTGTGTGTGAAAATCACAGTAACTGAGCAGATTGTGAAATGCTCAGACCGGCCCATCTGGCACCAACAACCATGCCTTGCTCAAAATTGCTTTAATCACCTTTCTTACCCATTCTGACATTCAGTTTGGAGTTCAGGAGATTTTCTTGACCAGGACCACACCCCTAAATGCATTGAAGCAACTGTCATGTGATTGGTTGATTAGATAATTGCATTGAGAAATTGAAGAGGTGTCCCTAATAATCTTTTAGGTGTGTGTGTGTGTATGTGTGTGTGTGTGTGTATATATATATATATATATATATATATATATATATATATATATATATATATATATATATATATATATATATATATATATATATATGAGCCTATATATAATGTAAGCCTAGCGACGTGGGGGAGAGGACGCTGGCGTTGTCTGTTCGCTGCTTCTCCAACCACAAATCATTTTAACTGTACAGGTAGATTTAGATTTTATTTTATTTTATGACTGTGACTAGTCAAACAGTTAGAACTACAATTGGGACTGTTGCTGATTGCGTTTAACTGTTGTGTGTTTGTTTTCTGTGGTTCGATGTTGTAAATCAATAAAACATGACAACTTCATATACTTCGATATTTTTTATAGGGATTGTAAATAACATCTCCAGCTCCCATTCTGTAGACTAGTTCTTCAACTGTCAGGTTGAGTTCACTAAACCGTGAAACTAACAGAAATTGGCCAGCTGTACTTGGCGTCTTAGAAGAGAGGGACCTTGAAACAGTGGCTTCCTTTAGGCCCAGGTCAGCCAAGGTCCACTGAACTTGCCCGTGGTCAGTCTCATTGTTGTTCCCTTGTCATTGCATTTTTGTTGTATTTTAGTAGTGCTGTCATAAAATTAAAGCATCACTTGAAGCTCAAAAACTCCTGACAGAGGAAAGAATGATCCTGATGATGGGGAAAATAGCCTAATACCTCATTTTCCAATGTCTTTTGAAATAGCACAGGTATTTGTTTTACCTTTTCTCTGAGATGTACAGAAGGCGGTGTCTTATTAATCCACGGCAATGCCTTTCCCCTTGGCCCTGAGACTTTAAAGTTTCATTGTTGTGTTTTGCTGCACTTTCGATAAGAGAGAACACGGCACCCAGGGGGTCTTTTTGTTCTATTTCCATATTAATCCATTAGTCGTAGATGAAGACCAAATCCATTTTTCACCTATGGCATTATACACCACGGTTATGTGTGAGGAGAGGGGATGAGCCATTTGCAAGGTGACACGTGAGGAAGATGCGAAAACTTCAAAAGCGACCTTAAGTTAGCATTTGCCCTCAATTGAAGTTTCAAAGGAATATCACCATAGAGGAGGGGTACTTGTGTGGAGTAGATGAGAAGAGGGGGGGGAGTTTCACATCAAGGCTACCACGTGTGCAATATGCAAATGGGAGATTAGCATGTTTATTTTGATCTTTTCTGACTGTTGGGGGGAAAAAATTGTTCAACCCCAAGTTTTTAAATGGATGGCTTTCTACTCACGAGCACACATGTAACCGTGAAATTGTGCCAGAGATTACCGTGGTTCGCTGAAGCCAATAGAAAACACATTAGTTTGAGCTGATCTAGAAATTATGTGCCATTGATCTAGAGGGGAAAGGGGTTTTGTCATACTGAGTGTTTCCAATTGATCCTTCCCAGCATAATTACCCAAGAAAATCATTATTTTTCTAAGTAGTCTCTTATTAGACTGGTCACTGGCATGAGCTGGAAGCAAAACCCACAATTTTGGCTCTCTCATCTTATTTCAATAAAACTGTTTTGTCGTACAAGGTTTCATTTAACCCTTTCTTGATGGCAGCATTGTATATAAATCGCATGACTATTCTGGCCAAGATTACTTGATAAGCCCTTTGGAGTAAACTAACGACTCCTACTATGGATTCAGACCGTATTTTATATGATGTTTTATTAAAAAAGTTCGAGAGAAGCACGCTCAGATAATTAACCTAATTAACGTGGAAGGAGCACATTCAGTTAACCTCTTAACTTGCGCCTCTATTTCTGAAATGACATACCCAAATAAAAATGTCTGCAGCTCTCAAACCCTATGGTCTATTCATAAATCTAACGAAAACCATGGGTGCTTGATTGACACCTTGCAGAGCCTGTAATGCGCTTTCTGTATATAATGAGTCACTAGAAAACCTGTGATTGAAGGAGAAAGACCTGGGAGGGCTCAACTTGAGCGCAAGAGTGCAAAGTACAGGGGAGATAGTCCGAATAATGATTAGAATCAATGTTTCATTGAAAATGAACGTGATTGATTACGCTAACCCAAAACGCTCACGCAAACAAAGGAGGATTTTTTTTCTTTTTGTTGTTGTTTTGGATTAAAAAGTGGGATGCATTTTGAAGAGTGGTCCCTTACACTGACATGTATGGAGGTGTTTCTTGGAAAGAGGAGTACTGCGTTTATTTTGATTGTTAAATGGCCGGTCCTTTAGGATTTCATTTAACCCTTTCCTCGCTGGTGTATTTATTGCAAAAACAAATTCAGAACACAAATCTTGAGCGTTTTAGCTTTCAAATGTTGCATAGTTTGTGATAGTTCATTGAATATTTTGTATAAAACAAAAGTAAATAAAAGTACAATCACACCCACTTCTGTCAACCCCCTTGCCTGTGAACTGCTGTGGGTTAACAAGAAAACTCAATTCATGAGATAAAAGGTGTATATGAAGACTTAACTCTTTTCCAGCATGAGTTTTCCAGCATCCCTCCACCAACCCATTTTCTCACTTCTAACTATTCCTATCCTAAACTGGGATGGGAATATAGAACTTTGGGTTTGGGCAAAATTACCAGCTTGGAGCCCTCCCTTAGGACAGTATACCAAATACACATAACCTTTGCTCTGTGTTATTATACACTCACCTAAGGATTATTAGGAACATCTGTTCAATTTCTCATCGATGCAATTATCTAATCAACCAATCACATGGCAGTTGCTTCAATGCAGTTAGTGGTGTGGTCCTGATCAAGACCATCTTATGTACTCCAAACTGAATGTCAGAATGGGAAAGAAAGGAGATTTGAGCAATGGTGTGGTTGTTGGTGCCAGACGGGCCGCTCTGAGTATTTCACAATCTGCTCAGTTACTGGGATTTTAACGTACAACCATTTCTAGGGTTTACAAAGAATGGTGTGAAAAGGGTAAAACATCCAGTACGCGGCAGTTCTGTGGGCGAAAATGCTTTGTTGAGGCTAGAAGTCAGAGGAGAATGGGCCGACTAATGCACTGTGCAGGCTGGTGGTGTAATGGTTTACACACTTTAGGCCCCTTAATGCCAACTGGGCAGCGTTTAAATGCCACAGCCTATCGAGCATTGTTTCTGACCATGTCCATCCCTTTATGACCACCATGTACCCATCCTCTGATGGCTACATCCAGCAGGATAATGCACCATGTCACAAAGCTCAAATCATTTCAAATTGGTTTCTTGAACATTACAATGAGTTCACTCTACTAAATTGCCCCCACAGTCACCAGATCTCAACCCAATAGAGCATCTTTGGGATGTGGTGAAACGGGAGCTTCATGCCCTGGATGTGCATCCCACAAATCTCCATCAACTGCAAGACGCTATCCTATCAATATGGGCCAACATTTCTAAAGAATGCTTTCAGCACCTTGTTGAATCAATTCCACAAAAAATTAAGGCAGTTCTGAAGGTGAAAGTGGGTCAAACAGTATTAGTATAGTGTGTTCTTAATAATATTTTAGGGGAGTGTATTTAAGTGTGAACTTGTGAAATGTATTTTGTAGACAAAAACTCAGAAACTAGTTCATAATTTAGCACTTCCGGTTCCATCGTCCTAAAGTCAGTGGGTTTTTTGAATGGGTTTTTGGATTAAATGCTTCACATTAGGTATGTGCTTAACAAAGCATCCATGTCTCTGGACGTAAAGAGTTAAACATTGATTTAGGATCAAAATTTGGGATTAACGACATCAGTGTGTGGACATTGTGTTTCTACATTGTCTTGCAAATGTAGCCAACTTACATAAATATCGCTGACCAAATATCAAGCTGATGCATAGGTCTACAGGATCGCCTGCAGGAATTGTGTTTTTGTGGGCAACTCAGCATTTCCCTACCTCCCTTTTCATGTTGTCCTCCACCTGTTGTCCTGAATGAAGCAGAGACAGGTGTCTTATCTTCATCGCACAGTGTTACCGAAGCCAATCTCGGAGGAAGATGTCGACTGGAATGTGACAAATCCATCTGTCCTGGTTTGAATTTGTATGCTAATTTGAAGTAATGGCCCCTCTGGTGACAGAGCGATGGAACAATTCAATCATGCCATCTCTGACAGGAGCTCAGCAGCCTACCTGTGATAGGTTCCTATGCGACGTACGCAAGGTTGCCGCTGATATATTAGTACAGGGAAAGGAGGACTATCCTGCTTGTATGAAATAAACTGCAAATGGTGAATCTCTGAGAAATTAATCTCACCTCAGTTAAAAGACAGTTCAGGGAGATTTGCCACCATCTGCATTGCTGAAAATGGGAGAAATGAGAGCTTAACAAGATTCCAGAGCATATGCTATGACTTCTATTTGCTTTACCAAGTTTCTGAGTGAGACACCAAGGTGTGTTGACCCTCAAAGTATATAAACAGCGAACAAGGGTACTGTACTTTAAAGATAACTGTAAAATCCAAACAAGCTTTACAGATGTTAAAACAAATTTTTTCATGCTTGTTCAATGAACCAACAATTATTCCATGTGTGCCTGTGGAACAATCCTTAAAACACTAAAAATGTACAGGCAGATGCCCAGGGTCCCTGATCACTTGGGTGACTATGCCATAGTCCTGCTGCAGGGAGGCACGAGGATTGCAGATGTGGCCAGAGCAATGTCTATAATGTAAGCTTGCTATTTTGCTAATCCTATAAGATCATTACAAATAACAATGTACAACATGGATCTAATAAACTTGGGTACAACCTGTGTAGACTGCACGATGACGCCAATTGAATTGAAGGCTACGACGGAAGTTAGTAAAGAAGAATTAAACATTAGTATGCGCTAGTGGTAAACAAACAGCAAGATGAATCACACTTTGGCAGTTGTGGTTTTACGTGCGCTGAAAAAAGGAGTAAGCGAAGGGGTAGAATATGGACCCAGTCATTGCTAGGGAAAAGAGGCATGCTGATTTTGTAAATGGAGCTTGAGGTAAGTTGTTTTAGTGCCACGTTGCGTTGATCAATACCCGATTTCATGTTGCATTTTTATTGGCTAGTCAGTGGACGTAGGTCATGGCAGCAAACACATCTGAGATGATCATGTTAAAGGTCCCGCTCTTCGCGATTCCATCTTTCAAACTTTAGTTAGTCTGTAATGTTGCTGTTAGAGCATAAATAATACCTGTAAAATTATAAAGCTCAAAGTTCAATGCCAAGCGAGATATTTTATTTAACAGAAGTTCCCTTTCAAAGCCTACAGCGAACGGCCGGTTTGGACTACAGCAGGAAGTGGGGGATGGGATGTAATGACGTCACTAGAACTGTTTGTTGACTAACCCTCCGCCCACAAGAACACTAAAAAAAGGGGGCGTGGTCTTGTTGCTCTCCCACGTGAAGGAGAGCGCGCATTCAGCGCGTGCATCTCCCCGTTATGGTAAGAGGCGGGACCTTTCCGGGCAAAGTGCGCTAAGCTGCTGTCCAATCACAACACGGGAAGTGCTGGCCCAATCAGAACTCGTTACGTGTTTCTGAAGGAGGGACTTCATAGAACAAGGAAATCATAAATCATCAGGCCGTTTTTAGGACAGAGAAAACAGCGCTGTACAGATAAGTAAATTGTGTAAAATACTTTTTTTTTTTTTACACACGAAACATGAACTCATGCTATATTGCACACTGTAAACATAATCAAAGCTTCGAAAACACGTGAAGAATGGGACCTTTAATGTCAGACAATTATTGTAGGTAGGGATGCACCGAAATCAAAATTCTTGGCCGAAACCGAAAAAGAGACCAAGGCCGAAAACCGAAACACAGAAAGAAATTATTAGTAGTTGTAACCAATAGGAACAAATGCATTTATGGCTATGACTGTGTTACTTTACAAAAAAAAATCAAGGCATTGCAATTACATAAATTAATATTAAAGTTTTAAATAATAAATCAATTACAAATTGGCGGGGCTTAACATAATGGCGGCCGAGTTGCGCTTGCATGCTTTTAGTAAACACAGAAGCTGGCGAACGGCGGCCTTTCGAATCAGCTTTGAATGCGACTCTGGAAGACTTGACATTAAGCTTTTCTCTGAGAAAAGAACAAAGAACGGCACTGAAGTCATTCTTAAAAAGGGAAGATGTGTTCGGAGTTTTGCCGACCGGATACGGCGAAAGTTTAAAGGTCCCGTTCTTCGCGTGTTTTCGAAGCTTTGATTATGTTTACAGTGTGCAATATAACATGAGTTCATGTTTAGCGTGTAAAAAAACCAAGGTATTTTTCACACAATTTACTTATCTGTATACCTCTGTTTCCTCTGTCCTAAAAACGGCCTGATGATTTCTTTGTTCTATGAAGTCCCTCCTTCAAAAATACGTAATGAGGTCTGATTAGGCCAGCGCTTCCCGCGGTGTGATTGGACAGCAGCTTAGCACACTTTGCCCAGAAAGGTCCTGCCTCTTACCATTACGGGGAGATGCAAGTGCTCAATGATATTGCAAAAATGTCTATATTGCCTTATCAATTTGAGCCGGAATCAGACCCGGAGAATATCGAAGAGGATCGATTACAACCTGCTCAGGAAAGACTTTTGCTGGATGTTTCAGAATGGTAAACTGTCTATTCAGTAGTTTAAACTGATCATTACAAACCCCAACAATCGATGGTGTCTGAATGAATTACTACACTTTTATATACTAAGTTTTTCGGATTAGTTTCAATTACCATCTAACGTTAGTTAACAAAGCTAAACAGCGTTGCACTTTGTGTAATGAGTTACATAAACTGTTAAACGGACCGACTTAAATAATAAAATACACAAACCGGTTGTAGTCCATAAACAACGCCTCCTCCAGACAAAGAGGGAACTGCGTCATCTTTTAAGAATAATCTTTCTGCGAATCCGGCATTAAACTGACTGAGATTGAGGAAGCAGTCCTTAGCAAAATGTGCTGCACATAGTTTTAAATTGTGATTATAATTTTCTGGAACCAAGTTAAACATGAACTGTAGCCATTGATCTCTACATACAGCGTCCGTGGGAAGGCCAAACAAAGGTGATTTGACTCCGGGATGAAAATAACAGCGTTTCAATGGCATGGCGACAAACACACTCTACAAAAACAACGCTTCCTATTCTCGACGTACGAAAGCAAAAGGACAACGCCCCCGAATTTGCGTGTTCTTGTGGGCGGAGGGTTCGTCAACAAATGGTTTTAGTTGTGTCATTAAAGCAGGAAGTGCAGAGGTGTAGTCCAAACCGACCGTTCGCTGTAGGCTTTGAAAGGGAACTTCTGTTAAATAAAATATCTCGCTTGGCATTGAACTTTGAGCTTTATAATTGTACAGGTATTATTTATGCTCTAACGGCAACATTACACACTAACTAAAGTTTGAAAGATGGAATCGCAAAGAATGGGACCTTTAATCTTCCAACTAGCTCTTCTTCACCTTCGTTGCTCTGGTTGGTTTTAGCGCTAATCATCGTTTAACGCCACAGCCTTCCTGAGTGTTGCTGACCATGTCCATCAATTTATGACCACACATCTTCTTATGGCTACTTCCAGCAGGATAACGCACCATGTCACAAAGCTCAAATAATCTCAAACTGGTTTCTTGAACATAATGATTTCACTATCCTCAGATGGCCTCTACAGTCACCAGATCTCAATCGTGTACCTTTGGTGGAATGGGATATTCATATCATGGATGTTTAGCTGATAAATATATAGCAACTGTGTAATGCTGTTATGTCAATATGGACCAAAATCATTGAGAAATTTTTCCAGAAGCTTGTTGAATCAATGCAACAAGGAATTAAGAGAGTTTTGAAGGCAAAAGGGTGTCCAAACTGGCACTAGCAAGGTATACTAAAGTGGCTGGTGAGTGTGTATATAGGCTATTATAAATGTGTGGTCTTTAAAGCTATCTACACTAAAAGAAAATTATCAGATGTTGTGACAGCACAATAAGGATGATGAACAAACCAATCTACTGCGTTTACTTAGCTTGCATCACTTTCGTTACCAGAGTTAGGTTTAAAAGAGCTTTTTTTGATAATATCTGTTGGCTGTAGATTTATTCAGTCTCAGTATATCTACATTCGTTCACAAAGCAAAAGGAAATATTACATGAAAGGGCTCCCTAAGAATCACTAAAATTAAAGTCAATAGATAACCATCTAAACTTTCAAAAGCACTTACAGAGCACTGTGCCTGTAAGATAAAAAATACATCTGTTACAACATTTGATCAATGTATCTATGCTCTTTGATATGTAGAGCAGGCAATTGAAAAAGGAAACATCACCGCAGTAGATTTTAATAAATGACTGTAAATAATTAAGAAATCAATGTCAGCTTTATTATCCTATTAATTCACAGAATGAGTCAATAATTTGCCGTCATTGATGTCAAACCTTGCCCAACACATCTACAGGCACAAGTTTTTCAGCGATTAATTTCAGCCTGTTCCACATACAAAGCTATTATTTGGCTTCAGAAGATTTGGATTATAATGCATAAATGGCTTTTATGGTGTTGCTTTGACACCTGGCGTCAACATACGTTACAAATTTTGGATAGTATCTGAATATCCTTTAGCTATAGATTCTATTTAAACCTTGACATCAATAGAAGGTTTGGGTTAACAAGTTTTTCTGTCTTTTAATTTTAAAATTCTCAAAGTTTAAAAACACTGACAAATGATTCAAAATGCGTATCCTTTTGAACGACAGAAAAAAATAAATCAGGTTTCCCCAACTAGAGAGAGAGAGGTAAAAAAGTAAAACATGCTAATAGGGGTTAGAAATTAAGATAAGGTAACATAAAATTTTAAATTGCTTCCAAGGAAAAGAAAAAAGATATGTGTGAGCCTTTGCAAGACTAACAAGAAATACCAAGTATAGTCTGGGAGAATAATAATCAAGGTTCAGTAAAGTAAAATAAAGTTCATTCAACTGGGTGACCAGAGCATTATGCTTGTTGTCTTTTTCACATTGCAAAAGCATAATATGAGTGACATGAGTGACATAATTTGAGTGACAATCTTATTCATTATTCATGTTAGGGAAATTCACAACTATTTCCAAGACAGTTTGCTATGATGCTTGCAACTGTTCAGGCCTCATTATGGTTAATTAACTGTAAACAAGATTCTATTCTATGCATGTTCACTAGTTTGATTTTATACAACCTCATCTGTTTCATAACTTTATTGGTATCCATATTGACAATAAAGATACAATAAGAGTATGCAAACAGGAATCAAACATCCCTGTTCTAGTGGAGAGGTCCTGGTTTTTGGAAGCGACGGTGCGCACGTGACGGAGCTGAGCTTCCGCGGCTCACAGTTGCTGTTTGTTAAACCCAAGGACGACGGAGAACCGACCCGGTTGAGACTCGTTTGAGAAAAAAATAGACATTTCCGACTAAGAAATATCTGAGCGGGAGTACGGGACGATGGACGCTTATGGGCTTTTGGATGACGAGCTCTTCTTCTGTCTGCTCAACTTCACCTGGGAGAATTCATCTGAGCAGGTAAGAGCGGGACACCTCGGGATACCTCTCTCGTCTGCCCTGTGAGAATTGTACAGTGACTTTCACCGGAGTTGTGCTAAATATGTAGTTGGTATCTTAAAGGGGTAGTGCACCCAAAAATGAAAATTCTGTCAATAATACTCACACTAATGTCTAAACACGTAAAAACTAAAAACGTACTTTTGTCCATCTTCAGAACACAATTGAGGATCTTTTTAATGAAATCTGAGAGATTTCTGTCACTCCATAGACAGCTATATGCAACTATCACATGGCGCTTTGATAAGTTCATAAAGAGATTGTAAAACTAATCCATATGAATTGCGTGGTTTAGTCAACATTTTCTGAAGAGACAGGATCGCTTTATATAATGAACAGATTGAATTTAGGCTTTTATTCACTTATAAACATTCTTCAACTCACACATCAGTTGTGGTAAACGATAGCTCAAGTGTGTGCTGGACGTGCAAGAACCAACGTTTGTTCTTGCACGTTCAGTTGAGCTTCTGTGTTCGCTGATCAATATGGGAAGAAAACCATGGGCTTCGGAAGGAACTAAAAAGGGGGTGGGTCCTCTCTAAGATTTTTTTTTTTTTTTTTGGAGTAATGTTAGATGCCATTTACATTAAATACAAATATGCTGCAGTTTACTAAATGATTGATTAGGCCAGACAAAATTATGGAAATCAATGAGCTATTCACAGTGGCTATAGTGTAGGGTAAGACACGTCATCAAGTTTTAAGGCAAATCAATCAGAGGTTTGAATCCGCCTTTTGCCACACTCACTCTACTCCCTTTTCCGATCGGAAAGGCATTTATTTTCAATAAAAATGAAAAAAATATTAGAAAAGTGTAAATAAAGCGTCTAACGTGTTTAATAATAAGTATTTCTCGGTTAGGGGTAGGTAGACATGCTGAATTAGAGACGATAAATAAAAGTGAATGGGTCCAATATCATGGGTCGTAAAAAGTGGGCTTGTCCCACACACAAGGGTTCCCGACGCCTATGAATAAAAGTCAAAATTAAAAATGTTCATCATATAAAGCGATCGAGAATCTTCAGAAAATTTGGACTAAACAGCTCAATTCATATGGATTAGTTTCACAATCTCTTTACGGTGCCAATTGGTATTTGCACAGCTGTCAATGGAGGGACAGAAAGCCATTTGATTTAATCAAAAAAGATTTTCATTTGTGTTCCGAAGATAAACAAAAGTATTATGGGTTTGGAAAAACACGAAGGCGAATAATTAATGACAGAATTTTCATTTTTGGTGAACTATGCCTTTAAGGTAGTTCTTGGGGGCTCAGTCCATGTGGGGTTTGTCTCGTGCAAACTAGTGTGTTTTGGCACTCCTATTAAATGTATTATTATTTTATTATATATATATATATATATATATATATATATATATATATATATATATATATATATATATATATATATATATATATATATATATATACACGTTATGTGAATCTATAATGAAGTGGTTAATATTGACAATATTTAGATTTTTGGATATATAATATTTAATTATAACTCTAAACACTCATAGTAAGAGATCGGTTCTAAAACAAAGCGCTCGAGCTGCGTACTGTTGCTATGTGTACTTCCCAGGCTAGGGTTAGGGTTGCTTACTTCCCTAACTGATTGCAAATATCTATTTTTGTGTCAGGTGAAAATGCAATACTTTTACTAAGTTTTTTGAAAATGTTATTGAAACTTTTTTTAATAAGAACAATTCTGTAATAAGTAAAATTAAATACTATGTACATTAATGTACTCTGTTTAAATATACACGTTAGACCCCCAAAATCCCCCAAATTGCATCCTGCGCTAATGTAAATCCCATAAAAAATGTTTTGATATTTTATAGTGAAACTTGCATTAAAATAATAGTTAATAATAATAAAAATGAATTAAAAGAATAGTTATAGACTCTACACATGCATTACCAATCACAATACATGTCAAATCACACAGAACACGTTTTTCCATTCCACTGTGCTACTTTTCCATTACTTTTCAATGTAAACACACACTAGACAGATGTCTTTAGCATTTGCGCTCACTTCTCGCATCTTTTGCAGCATCTCTCGTATGACATTAAATTCTAAAAAACGATGCTTAAGTTAAAATATGATCAGTTTTTTAACAAATGCATCTCTAGACCTTGCACTTTTTTGCGTCTTGGGTTTTGTAACAGCAAAAATGCATTCTGTGTGAACCGTCCCTTACACAGTCCCCGCGCCAGGATTTATTGTGGGCATTTATATTTCTCAGTGGCTCAAACTAAATTGCATTCCCATTGTGTCCCATTGTGTCATGATCAGGGATGTAACTTTTTTTTTTAAGTTTAAGAAGTTTAACTCTCCTCTCACCAAATTAGAAGAATCTATGCATGGATTAATTGGCACTGTATTAGGTTCAATTTAGGATTTGTGGGATAAAGTTACCACAAAAAAAAAAGTAACTTGGTTCTGGAGGGCTACAAACTTTTTCCTGGACTGGAGGGCCACTGTTCAGGAGAGTTTAGATCCAGCTTGCCTCAAAACACCCGTCTGAAATTTTCTAGAATGCCCAGTAAGATCTTGATTTGCTGGTTCAGGTGTGTGAGCTAAACTTTGCAGGACAGTTGCCTTCCAGGAGCAGGATTGGACAACCCTACAGTAAATGGATGTAAACACAACCCATGAAAGTTAAAATACACTGCCACTTAAAGGCTATGTGACTAGTGGAATCTAGTCTGTATATATCCAATATTTCAGTATAGCTGCCGATAAAATAGACTATAGCCAACATTTATACAGATAAGAAAGAAAAATAAATGCAAATCTAAATAAAAAGAAAGAAAAAAAAATTCACCTACCACAATTTATTTACCATAAATGCTTTAACTGCAATCTTGGCCTTGCATTGATTCTTATGTTAACTTGTTTTCAGCTGTTTAGTAAAAAGGTTGTTTTATGTTGTGAATTTGTTCATTTGATATAACTTGACAGAAAACGTTAATACACTTACAATGTCCCACTGTAACTTAGAATATATTTTTTTTATTGAAAAGTATGGACCAAGCGGCAACCTCCTGCAATCTCTCTTGAAGCCAATACGGAAGTATCTTAAACTGCAATTCCTTAACTGGCCACTAGGGACAGGCTCCAGAAGGGAGCCAAATCTCATTGAGCCCCTTGTTAAAATTCCCAACTTTACAACTGAAAAAAAACATGTTTACAGCCTGGTACAAATTGTGGTTTTGGTCTATACGGCTAATGTTACCCTTCATGACAACTCTGAGGGGGGTGATTTTTTTTTTTTATAACTCATTCTTTTGCATTATATAAAGCCTTAAAGTTCTGCATAATTAAGGGCGTGGTTACTTTGAGGGACAGGTGGATAGCCATTCATCCACCTTCTACCATAGATATCAATAATAAAGGCTAGATGTCTTACGGCGGAGTCACCATCTTCATCACCGGCGGCCATCTTGTCACAGGCAAGCTTTCTGTCGGGCTCTGTGGAACCTGATGTAAGGTGAGTGATCTGTACAAACATAAATACTTTTATCTCGCTGAATTCTTGACAGATTTACAATAGGTTTGGTTTCCTAAAAACATTATTAACATGGCTACAAATCTGGATGCTTTACCACGTTGAAGTTGCAGCTTTTTGTTTCGATAAACGACTTAATCGTGCAGCTTGTGTAAAAAAACTATATTCTATCCGCTATAACTCTGTGTCAGTACTTCACACAATTATTCTGCTCGTTTCCTAAGAAACTACAGGGTCTCAGCTTTCTGAAGAGGTAAGGCATTTGATGGTATGCAAAATTAGGGGGGAAAAGTGATCTCTGAAGTAGGCACAATGAAATGTAGGGGGGAAATCCTAGTAAATTGCGTTTTTAAAGTTAAAATAAACTTAGTTTGCATGTTTTTTTTAAAATTATTTTATTATAAAAGTGATATTCTTATTATATATATATATATATATTACACAGTTTTAGTAGCCTATATATATATAACAAATATATATATATTTATATATATTTACATATAACTATATATATTTTACATAAATACCTTGTGTGTATGTATATTCATTGCACCTCTTTGTTCTGTTCAATGTTACTTTCATATTGAAGTCCATGGTTATAATTATTCATAAGTATGTAGTTTCATAACTACATCTCTGACGTTTATAACAAATGAAACATTTTGAAAATCGGTTGAAATTTTAGCAAGTTATGGTTGTTTAAAAGTACATGCACCATTAAAACACACTGTTACGAGTGAGCGAGCTGCCTGTGACAAGATGGCCGCCAGTTGCGGACGCCGACCTCCATTGGCCAACAACGCGCACGAGACATCTAGCCTTTATTATGGATATCTATGCCGTCTACAGTCATTGCATCAAATAAGCTCCGCCCACATATCCCCTCTTTCCCGCCTCTTCGAGTGACACGTGTTGAAACGCTTGCAAGATGGCAACGACCAGGTCGCCCCTACTTTACACTTTAGAGCGGCTTTTCGGAATCCTATGGGTGACGTCATGGACACTACATCCATTTTTTTTTTTTTACAGTCTATGGGATGGACAAGTCAAAAAAAAAATTGTAAACAGCATTATGCTATTAGTGCTGTCGATTGAATAGTCCTTTGATATAAAGGTTTAGCATACCAAAAAATTATCATACTGGCATCATTTACTCACCCGCATGTTGTATCAATATACGTTAGTTCACAACATTTGTCAACATATGGTAATTAGAAGCTAAAACATACTTGCTTGACACGCAGAAACCAATGAGGTTGTTTGTTACATGTCAAGTAGGCATATTTCAGCTTTGCTTTACCATATTTGATGTGCTCTCTGTGCATGTATTAAAGTTTTCATGCAAAGGACTTTCAATGGATTGACAGAATTCTCTCAAATTTCACTGAATATATTTTAATTCGTGTTTCAAAGATGAATAAAAGTCTAATGGGTTTGGAATGAAATGAGGGCGCGTAATTGATAACAATAATTTCGGTTTTTGGTGTTGAACCCAAGTTGTATTTTCCTTTTAATGTAGTTCTCATCATAAGCAACAGATATGAGCAAACGGTGGCCACAGCTGTGTGTTAGAGACCACCTCTTTTTTTAATGAATCTGGCTGATTCACTTTCAAGCAAACGAACACGGATGCCTCGATGAGGTTACTTGGAGATCAACCCGCCCACCCCCTTCCCCTCCACGTCCTTGATATTAATAATGAACACAATTGACAGAATAGGAAAATCCATAGCAGCAATCACATCTATAAAATAAAAGCAAAGAGCTTCACCGTTCTGTTTTGAAGCAAATCAAACCGAAATGTGATTTTGGTACAAATCTACAGAGATGTAAGGTATGGATCTGTGTGTCAGATTCACTTTGACATCAGTGCTCTAGAGATATTTGAAATGAAATTGTATTTGACACATATCAGTTGAGACATGTGCTGGGCAAAGTTTAAATGATGTATGAGTCTGTTGGTTGGAAAAGGCACCTGACATACAGGAGTATTGGATTGTGCAATTTCATATGGGCCTTACTTAAGAACTTATACTGGAATGTAGTGGATGGGTGAAGGCGTTCATTTGATGTTTGTGTATTTAAGCACTAGGGAAATAAGCTACTCACCTGAATGTTTTAGTGCTTATTCATAGTTTTCAGTTATGTGACTGTTGCAATACATTCTAAAATGCTTACATTCCAAAATGCCCCTATTATGCTTTTTTAGTATATTATAACTGCCGAAACGAGTTGTCAATGGCTGCCTGCGAACAACGCCTACTTAGTGCTAGGGGTGCACCGAAATAAAATGTATTGGCCGAAACCAGAAACCAAGGCCGAAAACTGAAACACCGAAAGAAATTATGCCAATTATTACTAATTGTTACCAATAGTAACCATTGCATTTATTGCAATGACTGTAAAAATGTACTAAAAATCAAGGCATTGCATAAAATAATAATAAAGTTTCAAATAATAAATCAATTACAAATTATGCATACATTTATTTAGCACATTGCAACAATGCACAGTATAAAATAAAATTCAAACTAAAATGTTTAACTTGACCTCACTCACCTACATTAAATAATGCGGTTGTTAAGGCTGACGTCACGCGGCAGCGCTTCCGGGTCCAAACGCTCTATCTTATACCACAAGAAAAACTACAAACGGTGCTAATATACACACACAATATGGTGTAATACTACAAAAAAAAGCTATAATCATAACCTTTTTCTCCATAGCAAAATTCCAGATGGCCAGACAGTGATTCATCTTTTTTAAATCGTTAAAATATTAATGTATGTGACGCTGTGAGCACAGAGACTGTTGTGTAGACTGTAAGTATTTAAAATGTTAAACTTTTTTAAGCTTTTGATGTTTAATATGAATAAATAGCGCTCATAAACGGGGGTCAATGGCATTCTCAAGTGAAACGAGTTGAGGCTTGGACCCAGAAACGGCGTTCCTTACGTCACGACTTAACAAGCGGATAGGCTATACAAGCCTACTAGCCTGCAGAAAGGTACAAACATTTAATAAAGTAATCAAATATAAAATAACTGCATATTTAACTGTTTAAATTAAATATTAATACTTACAAAAGCTATTCAATCAAGAGCAATGAGTGATTTCCTTATCTTTTGTTTGACATGAAACAGAGTAAAGGCTACTGCCCCTTTAAGACCTAATCAACGGATATGTGTTGTCTTTCTCGACTGTATATTGTATAAAGTTCAATTAAGGCATATTCAGACTATATCTGCTTGGATACTCATCAAGATGGACATGTTGACATACTTTTTGTGTGAGTTTGTCCGTTTAAGCGCAAGACTTGAAAGAGAACTCAATATTTGCGCACTGAGACGCACTTTTGGATGATTGCACAGACAGAGTTCTCATTCGCGTCTTCTGGCTCTACATCCGGGTGATGATGGAGAACATGACATACTCATAGGTCATATTCATATTCGGACATACGGCAGCACTCGCATGAATTGAACAAAGTTTACAAAGTATAGTGTATCACTGTAGAGCTAGTAATGTTATGTGTATTTATCAACAGAAACAGAAACAAAGCATTATTTTCAAGTTACAACCCATATTATAGATGTGTCATCAGATGTGAGATGAACCACATACGTCCACACCGCAGACATGCTGCTTTAGACCAAGGGATGCGTCTCAATCAGATCCCTAGCTCAGTAGTCAGGACACTGATCAGGACATAAGTCAATGGGCTGACTCCCTTATCAGTGCCCTGACTACTGAACTAGGGATCTGATTGAGACGCACCCAAGCACGTGCAGGTTACGGTTTCTGTACGCGTCATCACAACATTTCGGCTGTATTGTTTCGTGATAAAAGTCTTTCAGCCACCGAAAATGTTCGCATTTTTGGTTTTCGGCAGCCGAAAATCCGGTGCATCCCTACTTACACTGTAAAAATTAATTAGAAAAAAAGTTACCTGGTTGCCTTAAAATTTTGAGTTCATTGAAATTAAAATTTTGAGTTAATACAATGAACATTTTTTGAGATTCGACAACCTTTATTAAAATATTATTAAAAGATTTTGTAAGCATATTGGGTAATTGTGTGTGTTTTATTTCTGATGACGCAGTGAAACATGCCAAATACTGCTATTTTCATGATTTATCAAATTCTTTATGTGGTTCCGATACAATAATATTTTGAGTTTCTATTTATTAAACAAATTTCCTTCATTGTATCAATTAAACTTTTTAATTTCAATAAACTCAAAATTTTAAGGCAACCAGGTTACTTACTTTTTTAAGTTAAACCAACAAAAAACAACACTTTTTTTTACAGTGTAGTACTTTGACCAGCCATCAAACACTGTTAGTTGAAGCTGAGAAGCATTGTTGTGTTGTCGACATGACGAGAAGGCGCTGTTTCCATTGTTTTGTCATGGTAGGATGGATACTGTAAAACCGACGCCACTGTTTGTATAACTGTAAAGTGCTAAGGAAGCCTCTGGAGCTGAAAATCAGATATGGGAATGTACGTTTTATTTCCAATGTTCACTGTAAGCAGTAGACCAATTACAACAGACTGGGCCATTTGACCAATTAGAGCAAAGTAGTTTTTAAGGCGTTTTTCAATGCATCATTGTAACCCAAGCGATTGGTATTTTTAGGGATTGTACTGGCGATGTACAAATTCACTCCCTGGCAGTAGATGGCGCCTATTGAAAAACAGAAACTCGCCATGGAATCCTATTTGATCTGCAATTCCTCTCCATAACAACTCGCTCTTTTCAAGATTTTCAAGATCCTCGTCGCATTTTCTTCTTCGTCTACTTATTTATTTACATTTTCGTTTTCTTCTTAGGTATCAATGTGTGCTTGGCAAGGCCATTTTGTGCCCGAGTGTATTTTACTGTGACCTTAGCCGCTCCATGCGCATGAACAAAAGCAATCTCATTGATCAGCCAGTTTTGAATGCGGCATGAAAAAGCAAAAAAAGGTGTTTTTTATAAAATAAATATTATTTTTACGCCTACCGTTTGCGTGTCGGTGTGCACACTTACATTGACGCCCTTTGCTTAGTCAGCCTGCCAGATAATCGTCCTAGTGTGTTGACTGAATCCTTTATCTATTCATTTCAGACTAGAAATGAGAAAAGAGGTAATGTGCAATGTATATTATGAGAAAATGTAAGTGCTTTTTGACCTTTCATGCATGTAAACCTATTATATGAGAGCTCTGCGACAAAATTAGGAATGTTTAAAATAGGATGATACTGGCACTTTAAATTATAATACAAAAAACAGAGCAATTCCAGGAGGGACCTTGCACCATTGGTGTCTGGGCTCTAAATATTCAAAACAGGCGAGCAGATGAGCCCAGAATATGATCGCTGGGTTCATCAACTTGCCTGTACACAGTATGTTTTATTAATAAGGTGTACACTAAATTTGATCCTCCAATACTATACTGTCTTAAAGCATCAAGCCACATTAAGCATTTTCTTTATGATGGTTTTCTATGGGAAAACACTTAACATGCAATTTAGTGCAGTGCATTCATATTTTGGTCAAGTTATCTTTATTTATAAAGTGGTTTTTACAATGCAGATTGTATCAAAGCAGATTCAAAGCAGGAAAATAATGCAACAAAGTTTGTTTCGGTTTTACAGTATCTCTAGAAGAAAATACTGTCATTGCCCAGCTTATGCAAGTTCATTGTTGATTAATTTTTTTATATAAAAATCATTAGTTGAGTTATTTTATCTATACAGCAGCTCTAGAGAAAACAGTGATGTCATCTTCCAGCTCAGTTCCGTTCTCATACAATGGTGTCAATGCAGTCAGATTAATAATGTTGTTGAATAATAAGTGTCCCCAACTTAAGTAAACTACAGGCGATAGTGGTAAGGAACCCAAACTCCGTCAGGTGACACAAGGGAGAAGAAAAAACCGTGGGAGAAATCCGGCTCAGTCGGGGGCAGTTTTCCACTGGCAAGCAAATGAACAGTGTATGATTATGATTATGATTCAGGCAGCGTTACAGGTCATAAATCAGATTGGACTGGAGCATTTAGAATATTTAATCCAAAAAACAAAACAAAAAAACAATGTCTCCATCAAGTTGTTCCAAGTCGATGACGGTGGTATTTGAAACCTAGTAACCAACCATAAATAAAACAAGGCATGCATAGGAGGCAGGACCGCAATTAGTTATGATTGTTATAAAAATTACAAGCAGTGCAGTTTGAATCCACCAAATTGGATTCCACATTGAAAATTTTATGCAACATTATTGACGCCATCAGCAAAAACAACCGATTAGTCCCATAGGTTTAATGTTCACTAAGTTAGAATTTAAGCGAATGCATTTTTTTTGTGTTTCCATCTCCCATTATTCGCATAAACTCTTTTTGACAAGTAAAAACTTATTTGAGAATTAAAAGTATAGTGTGTGATATATGTATATGAGGCTTTATTGACAGAAATGCAATATAATATACATAACTATATTTTCAGTGGTGTATGAAGACCTAACATAATGAACTGTTATGTTTTTATCACTTTAGAATGAGCCATTTCTATCTACATACACTGCATGTCCCATTACAGTGAAGCCGCCATTTTTGCGCCTTCATATTTCTACAGTAGCCCTCAACGGACAAACTTCTCTACAGAGCACTAGCTACTCACTGCAGTCTCAAATGACAACAAATTTGTCTTGTGTCAGCTACCGTAGATTCTCTATGTGCTTCTAAAGGGAAGTGTGAGCGGTGGTTGGTTGCAATTCGAAACCTCACCACCAGATGCCACAAAATGTACACACTACACCTTTAAGGGATTTTTTTTCTTTTATTTAAGGGATTTTCTCATATATGATGCATTACTTTAAGATGCACATAAAACACATAAAAGTGTAATGGAAACATAGCTACTGTCTCAAAACATTAAGCATGGTTAAGTATTTTCTTTTACAATCTATAATTCTTTTTTATATGAAAAATTGCTGTACGTGCAATTTAGTGTGTTGTGTTCAAAGTCTGGGCGCATCTGCTTATAGTATGGTTCATTAATAAGGTATGTTACATCGGTAATTAGTTCCAACCTGTTAAAAATAACTGGTGGGTGACATCATGTGAGAACTATGAATTAACAACCCTATTTTCTCCTTTCTGTAATAAACAAATTGTGTATTTTGATCTCAACAACACTCTCGATTTTGCTTCTTGCTAACAATATAGACAAAAGATGCTGAAAAATAAATCTTGAAATACAAATAGGCAGTGCTCTGAATCCCATTGCCAGTGTGCAAATAATAAAAAGTATAATTTTAACATGCCATATGATTGTACCATCAATGACCCCCAAAGGATTCATCGTTTAATTGGTGTTCAGCCCTAAATTTAGCAAGGTAATTAAAATCCAGAGATGCTCCTCATTTCCAGAACTTCCAGAGCCGATTATGCGGCTAATGCACTGAGCTCTTTCACTGCCCGTGTGCAGGCAATCCACCACTGGGATCGCTGAAAGCTTCCAGAAAAAAATGCTTTTTACTGTAAAGAGGTGAACAAGCTAAAGAAAGAAAAACTTGAGTGAGTGTACTTTTGCCTTCTGCTGCCTTTTTCCTTCTCGGATGGACTAGAGAAATAAATAAATAAAAATAAGTGCAGTGTTGACACACTGTGTCCTTGTGGCCAGATTATCCACTCATGCCTGAGCGGTGGGTAAAGCCTCTACATTATTCAGTCAGCTGTGCGTGGCATGCTGGGCCTAGGCTGGGAGAGAGAGATGTGGAGAAATGCAGGGAATTTCTCTCAGAGAGGTTCACTAGTTTTAAGTTGGACTTTTAAGCTCCCTGTGCTTGCAGCATACACATTCACCTCGCAGTCCATAGGAGGGATGACAGGTTCATCTATGAAGTGTGCTGTATTCTCTGGGGAAGCTTAAGTTTTGTTAGTGAGTAAAGCATCGGGAAGCGTTTTCAAG
Source organism: Pseudorasbora parva (assembly GCF_024679245.1). Classification (NCBI taxonomy): domain Eukaryota; kingdom Metazoa; phylum Chordata; class Actinopteri; order Cypriniformes; family Gobionidae; genus Pseudorasbora; species Pseudorasbora parva. The sequence goes on along the minus strand of NC_090172.1, from coordinate 11,229,581 downwards.
GCTGGCGCTGCTGGAACGCCCCTTGAGGTAACTGTCCAAGGTGCTGAAATTTTAATCACACTTTTCACATGTGCCTTAGAAATACCAGACGCAAACAATTGTCAGGCTTTCTGTGCTCTTAAAAAACACGCGTTTGGTCTGTCTCCACTGATGAAACAAGGGTCCTTTACATGGCTTGACAAAGTCTTCCATAAAGTGGAAAAAAGGCCAGACTTTATCTTTGTTTAGCTTTATCTTGCACTCAGTGTGTGTGTGTGTGTGTGTGTGTGTGTGTGTGTGTGTGTGTGTGTGTGTGTGTGTGTGTGTGTGTGTGTGTGTGTGTGTGTGTGTGTGTGTGTGTGTGTGTGTATGTGTGAGCCTGTTTATGTGGTTTATGAGGACACAAATTTGTATAACATGGGTATTACACTGGTATTACAATATAAATGTGGTTTATGAGGACATATCAAATGTCTTCATAATTCAAATGGCCTTAAAAACACACAGTCTTGTTCAAAATAATAGCAGTACAATGTGACTAACCAGAATAATCAAGATTTTTAGTATATTTTTTATTGCTACGTGGCAAACAAGTTACCAGTAGGTTCAGTACATTGTCAGAAAACAAATGAGACCCAGCATTCATGATATGCACGCTCTTAAGGCTGTGCAATTGGGCAATTAGTTGAAAGGGGTGTGTTCAAAAAAATAGCAGTGTCTACCTTTGACTGTACAAACTCAAAACTATTTTGTACAAACATTTTTTTTTCTGGGATTTAGCAATCCTGTGAATCACTAAACTAATATTTAGTTGTATGACCACAGTTTTTTAAAACTGCTTGACATCTGTGTGGCATGGAGTCAACCAACTTGTGGCACCTCTCAGCTGTTATTCCACTCCATGATTCTTTAACAACATTCCACAATTCATTCACATTTCTTGGTTTTGCTTCAGAAACAGCATTTTTGATATCACCCCACAAGTTCTCAATTGGATTAAGGTCTGGAGATTGGGCTGGCCACTCCATAACATTAATTTTGTTGGTTTGGAACCAAGACTTTGCCCGTTTACTAGTGTGTTTTGGTTCATTGTCTTGTTGAAACAACCGTTTCAAGGGCATGTCCTCTTCAGCATAGGGCAACATGACCTCTTCAAGTATTTTACCATATGCAAACTGATCCATGATCCCTGGTATGCGATAAATAGGCCCAACACCATAGTAGGAGAAACATGCCCATATCATGATGCTTGCACCTCCATGCTTCACTGTCTTCACTGTGTACTGTGGCTTGAATTCAGAGTTTGGGGGTCGTCTCACAAACTGCCTGTGGCCCTTGGACCCAAAAAGAACAATTTTACTCTCATCAGTCCACAAAATGTTCCTCCATTTCTCTTTAGGCCAGTTGATGTGTTCTTTGGCAAATTGTAACCTCTTCTGCACATGCCTTTTTTTTAACAGAGGGACTTTGCGGGGGATTCTTGAAAATAGATTAGCTTCACACAGACGTCTTCTAACTGTCACAGTACTTACAGGTAACTCCAGACTGTCTTTGATCATCCTGGAGGTGACCATTTGCTGAGCCTTTGCCATTCTGGTTATTCTTCTATCCATTTTGATGGTTGTCTTCCGTTTTCTTCCACGTCTCTCTGGTTTTGCTCTCCATTTTAAGGCATTGGAGATCATTTTAGCTGAACAGCCTATCATTTTTTGCACCTCTTTATAGGTTTTCCCCTCTCTAATCAACTTTTTAATCAAAGTACGCTGTTCTTCTGAACAATGTCTTGAACGACCCATTTTCCTCAGCTTTCAAATGCATGTTCAACAAGTGTTGGCTTCATCCTTAAATAGGGAACACCTGATTCACACCTGTTTCTTCACAAAATTGATGACCTCAGTGATTGAATGCCACACTGCTATTTTTTTGAACACACCCCTTTCCCCTTTAGAAGTTTTGACATGCTCTGACAGGTGCTTTTTTTCAGTTGCTTGTAAACACATTAATGACAGTTGTAATTACACTGTATTCAACACAAACATGTTATGTGAGCAACATGTATGTACATGCTTGTATTTTTGAGATAATAATGTTTATGCATGGGTTTTGAAAACAACAACAACAAAAAAGTTTTAAAATTAAGGTCTCAAAACACACAATAGATATGTGGCCACAATATTTTAGACTAATGGATGTGGTTGCCTAGAGTTTTTGCTTAAATCTAATGTAAGAATCATTGGTGCTAATTCATCACATGTGCTAATTCATATAATACAATACATTGATTAAAATTTTCGAAGACTTCTTTACAAAGGCCGTATGTGGAGAGGCGTAAACGTTCATGAATATATAGGCGTATCACACCTGAGACACAAAGGAATGCATAATGAGCTGCATAATAAATGAGCTTCAGGTATGCGACTGAGAGCTAAGCATTTATAAAATATAGTCAACAAAGGCACATAAGGCCTATTAAGATTTGACTACACTGCAAAAAAATGCTGTCCTTACTGTTTTTTTCTTGGTAAGTCTAAATACTTAAAAAAAAAAATCAATAGGCATTTATCAGATAACTCGAGGAATTGGCAGTTTGGATTGTTTGTCCGCCATAAGCAAAGCTGCGGAACACCGACCGGTAATCTTGAATTTGAAAGCCTGTTCGCTGTGCATGAGAGGGGGTTGTGATCAGCGCATGAGCTTGATTGACAGTGCTAAGACACTCCTCCTGGCTCTGATTGGTTGTTTCTTATCGAGAGCGGTGTATTTCTGCAAATGGCAATAAGACCACCAGAGGAGCTTGATTTTTTTCACAGATTATCTCCCATATTCTAGTGTCAGGACATAATGACAGGTTTAACAAATATGTAAAAGATATATTTTTTACAAAAGTTACCTACTGCAGATTTAAAACAACATAATGCTATGCAATTATTATTTCAAAGAGTATAGAGTGAATTCAAGTTGATTGGGACACTTTTTTCAAGTGGCAGTATTTTTCTGAATCATTTGATTTTGCAAACTATGAGATACACCGATCATTTTGAGTTTTGGTTTATTTATGTGAGACGCATGTGCAATGCATGATTGCGCCAGCGCTGGAGAGGCCTGCTACCTGCTAGCCAGACGTGTGATCCGCTGGAAGTGACCAAGGTCCTGGAGCTCGCCTCCATGGAAGCCTGGCAAGGCCTACTTACCTGGCAGCAAGACCTGCTAGCGGTCCATGCTAGCTTGTCACCGAGACTGGAGCCGGGAACTCCTTATCAGGGAGGCCCAGAGGGGCCTACTACCTGACAGCACGTTGTGCAGGCTAACTAAGTGTCCAAGCTTGGGATCTCCTGGAGAGGCCTGCCACCTGCTAGCAAAACGTGCAAACCATCAGGAGTGACTGAAGTCCCAGAGCTTGCCTCCAAGGAGGCCCGGTGAGGCCTCCCGCAATGTGGGGAGTCTTTAGGGTGGCCTGGAGAGGCCTACTGTGACTAAAGGGCAGGAGCGTGTCCTCAGGGGAGGCCCCGCAGGGCCTGCTACCTGTCAGTCATCCATGCTACCCGTCACTATCACTGGGTGCTAGGGAACGACCTCAGGGAGGCCTGGTGAAGCAGCCCGCCACCTTATAGCAGAACATGCCAGCTATTCCTAGCTAGCAATCATGCTCACTGTCACAGAGAATGGGAACCGGGAACTCACCCTCAGGGAGGCTTGTTGAGAACTACTACCTGTCCAGCGACTGAGAAAACCACCCCAGAACACCACAGCAGCACACAGCAGGCTCTCAGGGAGTACTACTATCTGGGTTTGCAGAGAGTGTTGCTAGCAGCCCGCCTCCAGGGAGGCCAGAGCAACCCACTGCCCGACAGCGAACCTTTGGTAAATGGACTGCATTTATATAGCACTTTTAACAGACCCATGGCCATCCTCACATTCACCCATTCATACACCTACGGCGATGTCAGCCATGTAAGGCACCATCCAGCTCGTCGGGATTGTCGGCTGGGGTTAGGTGTCTTGCTCATGGACACTTCAACACTTGGTCAGGTGGAACCGGGAATTGAACCATCAACCTTTCGTTTTGTAGACAACCTACATGAACCACTGGGCCACTGCCGCCCCAACCTACAGGGAGGCCTAAAAAGGCAGCCCAGAACCTACAGGGAGGCCTGTAGGCCTCAGGGAAGACCAACAGGTTCCACTGCCTGATATCAGGCCACGAAGCTTGCTGGCAGGTTGGAGGAAAGCTGGCTGCTACGACCCGGTCTGACAGTGGCTGTCTGCTGGCTGACGAAGAACTGGACATTCAGTTATCACCTGGGGACTCATCCTAGTTGACGAGGTTTCTGCTGAAGACTCTCCTGCAAAGAAGCCTGCTAATGCCTACGACCTCCTCAGAGTCCACTGCCCAGACTGCCCATGCGGGCTGCTCACAGCCAGCTGGCCTTCATATGCCACTCTCACAGTCTCACCAGCAGTGCCTACAGACATAGACCTAAACACATTGCCAATGGCAGTGTATTCAGCAGAAAAAAAGTGCCTTAACCCTTTAAAGTGAAGGGAGTACAACTTGCGTCACCTGCTTCGGGGCGGCCGCCCTTCATTCATGCAGTGGCCTGCCGTTCACGCTAGTGCATTAGCCATGGCAATGCTTCGGCTTTCAGGGGAGCATCCGACCGAACCATCACAAAGCAAGCTCAAAGCTCTGGAAAGCGGGGTTTCAGCAAACTAGCCCGCCCATACGCAAGCAGGGATGCCAAACCCAGTCCAATGACCAATGGCTAAGTCGCTATTCATTCTGCTTAACACTAACCTGTATTACTAAGAACCCCAGAACACAGACAAGGGGGCGGACCTTGACCGAATGACTCTAAGGTAAAAGGAGGTTGACTAGGGATGCGAAATAGAAAAGGCCCTGCAATATTCAAGAAGAGAGCCCAGGGCGATAATTACTTTTCATCTTTGGAACTCTGAACTCACCCTGGCAGCTATTCTCTACTAGCGAAGCTAGCTCTAAACAGACCACATAATGCCATCTCAGAAAATCGTTCTAGCCACCGAACATGGGAACTACAGGGCCCTATGGTGACCTCCACGATCCCGTGATCCCCAAACCCTCAGCGGGGAGCATGAACAACATCAAGAATTAATGTTTCCATCACAAGAGGGACTTACCAGCTCGCCTTCGGCGCTGCGGCGCACAATGATATCCATGCATAAGCTTTACCTACAGCATGCATGCTTAGGGGTGCAACTGCCTGAGGAGGTGCTTTTCAAAGACCAGCCAGTTGGGACCTAGAGTATCATCGTCACAGCCACACCCTGGGCCGGATGTAAGAAGCACCTGGGGAGACGAAGAAGAGAAGAAAAACTCAGTTGTAATTCTTAACTCGTCCACAAGGGGAGGCCATTTCATCCACGCCAGCCACGCTAATACAATTTCTCTTCTCTGGGAGTCCACCTTTGTGCACCCTGCCCTCGACCTTGGGGCGCACGAGAGGCAAAGTTGTGACGCCGCCCGCCTGCCTAGGACCCGTATCTCAGTGGTGTGCGGGTCCTCAGACACTGCCACACATGCTTTCCTGATACTGGCCCTCAGGTCCTGCTATCGCTGGTTTGCTTTTTTTTCTTTAATGCAGCACCAGGCTGACCCGCTGCCATGTATGCCCCGCCATCTGTTGAAAGAGCTGAGATGGCAGGGTTAGAGCTCACAGTGTCCCCGCCAATCTGGGTCGGAGATTACTCTTTAAAAACAATCCATGGCGGGAACACATACCCATATCCACTCATCCTCTCAACATCAGCGTTTACCACCCGCTGATGTGAGTGAATACACTGCATATGGGTTCTTCCATGCCCTCCCGATCCCAGTATGGGGATCAGGAAGAAATCGAAAGCTCAACAGAGCCGGTGGTTTTGTCGCCGGGGAGAAATCAATCGCTGAGTCTAAACGAGCGATCTCTCCTCTAACGCGCCCACATGACAGCCATAGCCTGCATGCAGCACGTTCAAAACAATCATCGGCTCAGCATACATGGTCAGGATGGCTGAGAAACTAAATTCCCTTCTCACCAGCCATCCCTAAAAGCACTTGTGATTAATCTCGTCAGTTGCTAGATCGCCGGAGGGAACAGCCCTCTAGTGGCGATCGGAGAACCGCATCTGAGGAACTATGACGCGCATCCACGTTCAGCCTCGGCATGAGTGGGACCACATCACCAGTCTCAGATGCAAAACAAGATGAGACGTCAGCCGAGAGTGGAGCCGGAACCACTTACATTGCACACAATCAAACAAGCAACTCATAAAAGCGTGGCTGTGCATGCTCTTAATCCCAGGCAGAAAACAAATTAATTTGGATTACCTTTTGACTTGAAGCATTCAGACAAAACAGTCTCTGAAGACGAAGAAGCTGGTCTCATGTTTGATTGATTCAATAGTAGTTCAAACACCTGTCACGCTGATGGCGTAGCGTCTTTCCGACGCAGCGCGAGTTCCCTTTCGAAAGGAAACTTAATTTGCACAAAACTGTTATAGCAGTGGGCATTTTTCCTTCCAAGTCTTAAATGTGGCAAGTCTATTAAAACAGTGTTCGAATAAGTGGGTCAAAAACAGGATAGAAAATAGCTTATTATTTATGAATAGATTTTTGTTTAATGTAAAAATCTTGATAAAATTAGAAGTGGACCTCAGAGAACATTATAAAAAATGCAGACCCCTTTAAACTGAAGTCTGCAAATGAATGTTCATCTTCTTTTAATGTCTTTTACTTCAATATCATAACACAGTATTCTTTGCTATTGAGGCACTTAGTATCTCTCATCCACAGAACATGTTCTGAAATAGGGGTGCACAGGTGCACAAACAATGTGTCTACCAGCTGAAATCATTTCATCGTAGTCTTTTCTTTGTGCCATATTGCCGTGCCATGCATGAATGCCTGTCTAATCAGACTTTTCAAAAGAGCTGCATGTTAACTGCTGACCTGTTAAACATCTTTTTGTATCTCTCTGATTTGTTTGGTGTGTGTTGCATGAAAATGTGAACACATAGCACATGATCTAGAGATACCATAAAAAATGCAGAAATTAAAGCTGCTGAATTATTCTCAGTTACTCCACACAAATGCATGATTAAGTGTGATTAAATTATGGCCCATCCGTACATACACGCAAGCTTATTTAAATAAAAATACAGTAAAAAGGTAATATGATGTATTACCGATATAGATATTAAAATAGAAAAGTTATTTTAAATTGTAATACTGGTAATTCATTATATTACCTTTTTTGGTATTTTTATTCAAATAAGATTTTGGCAGCATAAGACATACATCAATCAGGCATAACATTATGACTTTTGCTTTGCTTTCGTGACCAAAACAGCCATGACCCGTTGAGGTATGGACTCCACTAAACCCCTGAAGGTGTGCTGTGGTATCTGGCACGAAGATGTTAGTAGCAGACCCTTTAAGTCCTGTAAGTTGCGAGCCGGGGCCTCCATGGATCGGACTTGTTTGTTCAGCACATCCCACAGATGCTCGATTGGATTGAGATCTGAGGAATTTGGAGGCCAAGTCAACACTTCAAACTTGTTGTTGTGCTCTTCAAACCATTCCTGAACAATTTTTGCTTTGTGGCAGGACGCATTATCCTGCTGAAAGAGGCCACAGCCACCATGGAATACCGTTTCTATGAAAGGGTGTACATGGTCTGCAACAATGCTTAGTGGTGTACATGTTTGTGGCAAGCAGCGGGGCGAGGGACCGTGTGAGCGGGCCGGTGACGAGTGTTAATGAGTGCCAGCTGCATGACACACCGGTCTTGTCTCGCGGCCATGTGACGGAAGCATAAAAGGAGGAGCAAAGGCAGTGGAAGACGAGAAAGGACCAGGCCTGGATTTTATGTTGAGTTTTGTTTACGTTTTATTATGTGTGTGTGTGTGGGCAGTCATCCGTGAGGGGCTGCCCGCGGTTTTACTTTCGTTTTGTTTATTTATTTTGAATTAAAGTTTTTGAACGTTCGCTGGTTCCCGCCTCTCTCCCCTCTCTCCCCTCTCTCCCCTCTCTCCCCTCGCTCGTTCTCTAGCTCCTCGTGCTCCCGTCTCCATTTCTCTCGCCTCTCTGTCCTTACCCCCAGGTGCCGCGGCCGCCGTGATCGGCCCCCCCGGGAGAGGGGGAGTGGGGGTGGGTTGTAGAGCGCAGTCTCGGGAGTGCCCCCCCGGCCTGCGAGGGGCGATGGGGGTATGTGGCAAGCAGCGGGGCGAGGTACCGCGAGAGCGGGCCGGTGACGAGTGTTAATGAGTGCCAGCTGCATGACACACCGGTCTCGTCTCGCAGCCATGTGACGGGAGCATAAAAGGAGGAGTATGTTGAGTTTTGTTTACGTTTTATTATGTGTGTGTGTGTGTGTGGGCAGTCGTCCGTGAGGGGCTGGCCGCGGTTTTACTTTCGTTTTGTTTATTTATTTTGAATTAAAGTTTTTGAATGTTCGCTGGATCCCGCCTCCTTCCTACCAATCTACGAACTTCGTTACAATGTCAAAGTACCATCCACATGGATGTTAGTCTCAAGGTTTCCCAGCAGAACATTGCCCAAAGCATCACACTGCCTCTGCCGGCTTTCCTTCTTCCTATAGGGCATCCTGGTGCCATATGTTTACCAAGTAAGTGGCACACATGCACCCAGACATCCACGGGATGTAAAAGAAAATGTGATTCATCAAACCAGGCCACCTTCTTCCATTGCTCTGTGGTCCAGTTGATGCTCTTGTGCCTACTGTTTCCGCATTTGACGGTGGACAGGGGTCAGCATGGGCACCCTGACTTGTCTGCGGTTTCACAGCCTCATACGCAACAAGCTGCGATGCACTGTATATTCTGACACCTTTCTATCAGAACCAGCATTAACTTCTTGAGCAATTTGAGCTACAGTAGCTTGTCTGTTTAATCAGACCACACGGGCCAGACTTTGATCCTCACGTGCAGCAATGCCTACGACGCTGTCGCCGGTTCACCACTGTTACTTTCTTGGACCCCTTTTGATAGATACTGACCACTGCATAATGGGAACACTCCTCAAGAAGAGATTTTGGAGATTCTCTGACCCTGTTGTCAGCCATCACAATTTGGCCCTTGTCAAACATGCTCAAATCCTTATGCTTGCCCTTTTTTTTTTTTTACTTTGAGGACAAAAAATGTTGACTTGCTGCCTTTTCACAAAACATTTGCGATAAAACTCAAAAAAACATTGACTTCCATCTCATATTTTTCTCACCACCAAGTCCCTTTAGGGTCTTCAGACCACATCAAAAAGTTATCAGTTGATATACTATTTCCACATTGATAATGATTCATACTCTTTCTTGTTCGCATTGACGTCAGTTGGTATGATGCAATGTTTCTCCTTCAAAATATCAGGGCTTGTTACAAGAGTTGTTATATTATGTGATACTGGTGTGCTGTCAATATTGAGAGCATGTGTTTGATGATTGTTTACTGTAAAGATTATCAGCAGGTCTTAGAGCAAGTGTTTTACTCTGGGGTAGGGCAAAGAGATCACCTCAACAGCACCTAAATTCCTCAGGGTACAGGGTATTTGTTTGTGTCTATAAATCTTTACGGCATTTCTTCTCCTCCCTCTTTGCCTATACTGCCTCACTGTGGACTATAGCATTGGACACCCACACACAAACACACACACTTACCTGGAAGTGAATCACTTATACGCTCCTATCTCAGTCTCCCTTGCAATTACTGTCCATCCCACTTTCATTTTCCATTTATTTATTTATTACATGTAATGACTCCGCAGGCCCTTGTTTTGGTGGCAAGCCTGGTCAGGTCTGGCCAGCATGGGTATATTAATTTCCAAGGCCAATCTGCAGCGGATGGATGAAATGATGTTGGTGCTTTCAAGCTTCTTCACCACATAAATGTATTCTGTTATGAAGCAGCCAGTAGGGCAGACTGCAGGTCATTGCAAGAGGTTGGGAGGATTTTTATGCAGGGAATATTACTCTGCCACTTCTTGAACTCTCCTTATTTTGTGATTAAATAGATTTAGGCCTTGAGTTCTGCTGCTCCAGCATTTTCATCCGTTTTCTTTTTCCCTTGCGTGTTTTTGTTCCGAAGCATTTTACTCCTGCTGCTTTTGAGATGCTCATCACATGCACACTTTATAAGACAATACCACAATTAGGCAGAGGGAATTATGATTACATGAGCTAAGTTTGAGAAATTGAACAGCAGGCTCACGTTGTACTTTCACACTGACTGTGTTTCTGCTGTGCGACAGAACTGCGGCTCTATACAGAAAATAAAGTAATTACAATAGGTTACAATATTGAGTTTTTATATAATTCGGGAGTATGAAATCATTGTGCAATGTCATTTAGACAAGGAAGAGGAACATATTTCTGTTAAGGTTAATCGGTCTTCACTGAACTGAACATTGAAAGTGTAAATTGTCTTCCAGCTTAAATCATCTGCATTCACACATAAACTTTTTATAGATTTTTGCAAATCTATATATTTTTGTTTATAGATCTACAGAGCTTTTTCTCCTAATTTCCCACTGATATATACAACACTCCCAAACCCCTTAAACTTGACTTCTCTGAGATGTGATGTGAAATGTTTCTGAGAGGAAAACTGTAAATCCATTTGATGATTTTAAGAGCCCTTCAAAATGCTTGCACTGGCAATATAATGAATAGAATTAAAAATTACAATACATACACTGCCAATCAAATGTACGCACATGCACTCTCAAAGACAAACATGACATTTGTATATTCAAAAGAAAATAAATACATTATACTATAGGTCAGCTTGCTTATTTTGCTCAAGATATGAATTTATTAAGTCCACATGTCCCACACACTATAAACTATGCTTCTAACCACAGTTCAAGAGCTGTCGTTCCAACCACACAACTTTGCAATGCCGTTTGCGAATGTTTGTTGGAACTATAATTTCAGGACTTATTAAACAATGCTAATAAAGACGGAACTTGCAACCATAGTTGGTCAATGATGCTTTTGGGAAACTAATGCAACTAGTTACTGATCATGTTCACACTTTGTTCATTCCCAACAAGCAATTTTGTGTTTAAAAGATGTCTGTTAGCCGTCAAAACACAGACCTGACATCTAGGCTAAATTTGGGCTGTCAGTGAAAATGTAATAGACATCTAGCCATAACACAAGAATCGACAAGTCATCTAGAACATGTCAAAGAAATGAAACGCCTTGTAATCACTTTTGACTTTTCTTACATGATGTAATATCATACATCTCAAGTTATTTTGGCAAAAACAACATTTAACCAAATTCCAGGTTATTTTGGCTAGAAGTGAGTTACTATATCTGGTTAACTGAGATGGTGAAATGACAGCTATGGCTTGCTGGGTTTAGTTACCTTGTTATCTCTGTATATTTAAGCCTTCAGTTTCTTCTGTTGGTTCCTGTTCCTTGTATATATATATATAATGGAATGGATATATACACAGCTTCAGCTAAAGGATTATTAGGAACACCATACTAATACTGTGTTTGACCCCCTTTCGCCTTCAGAACTGCCTAAATTATACGTGGCATTGAGCATTGATTCAACAAGGTGCTGAAAGCATTCTTTAGAAATGTTGGCCCATATTGATATGATAGCATCTTGCAGTTGATGGAGATTTGTGGGATGCACATCCAGGGCACGAAGCTCCCGTTCTACCACATCCCTAAGATGCTGTATTGGGCTGAGATCTAGTGACTGTGGGAGTCATTTTAGGACAGTGCATTATCCTGTTGGAAGTAGCCATCAGAGGATGGGTACATGGTGGTCATAAAGGGACAGACATGGTCAGAAACAATGCTCAGGTAGGCTGTCATTTACATAATGCCCAAATGACACTAAGGGGCCTAAAGTGTACTAAGAAAACATCCCCCACACCATTACAACACCACCACCAGCCTATACAGTGGTAAAAAGGCATGATGGATCCATGTTCTCATTCTGTTTACACCAAATTCTGACTCTACCATCTGAATGTCTCAACAGAAATCGAGACTCGTCAGACCAGGCAAAAAATTTCCTATTTGTAGTGGAGATGAGTGGTACCCGGTGGGGTCTTCTGCTGTTGTAGTCCATCCGCCTCAAGGTTGTGCGTGTTGTGGCTTCAAAAATGCTTTGCTGCATTACTCGGTTGTAACCATTCTCCTCTGACCTTTAGCATCAACAAGACATTTTCGCCCACAGGACTGCCGCATACTGGATGTTTTTTCCTTTTCACACCATTCTTTGTAAACCCTAGAAATGGTTGTGCTTGAAAATCCCAGTAACTAAGCAGATTGTGAAATGCTCAGACCAGCCCGCCTGGCATCAACAACAATGCCACACTCAAAATTGCTTAAATCACCTTTCTTTCCCATTCTAACATTCAGTTTGGAGTTCAGGAGATTGTCTTGACCAGGACCACACCCCTAAATGCATTGAAGCAACTGCTATGTGATTGGTTGATTAGATAATTGCATTAATGAGAAATTGAACAGGTGTTCCTAATAATCCTTTAGGTGAGTGTATATAACAATATGGAATGGCTTAATCCTTACTGCTTAAAGCTGCACTATGTAACTTTTCCGTCTGCTAGAGGGCGCCTATTTAAAACAAAGGCGTAGTTTGATAACGCCAGGTTTGAGCACAGAATCTTGGGACATGTCGTTTTCACCTCACAGCCGGCGGAAAAGAATCGGGATAGGACTCTGGCAGAAATCATGTTCATGAATGCGATTATTAACGTTACTGTAGTATAAAGCAGAGCAATTTTCTCACAATTTACAAATAGTTGGAAACATTTGGGATATTTTCAGAGCTTAACTGAACAAAATATTTACTTTACTGCAAAAATACTACATAGTGCACCTTTAAATGATGCTCCATTTTTTTATTTTTTTTATATTTGACAATATTTCTGTTTTTGCTCTTTTTATTTAATATGTTTCTTATGCTCGGCTTTATTTCTTTCAATTTTTTTAATAAATATTACCGAGCCTAAACATTTGAACAGTAGCATGTGTTGGTCAGATTTTTTTATTTTTATATTTATTTAAATTTTATAATTAAAAAAATTGACTCGAGTTGTTAATCACAACTAATTTTATAACACAATAACACAAGCCCAGCCTATTGCACAGAGTTCACAGTATTCGGGCAGAGTTTACAGCATTCAGACTATATACTGAAGCTGTACTAAGATTGTTATGGCAGTATGTTATTCTGAACATCCAGGTCTTTTTTGCTTTTGTACTTCTGCTCAGTTACTCATTCAGTCAGTCAGTGCACTCAGTCACTCTGGACGCAGCTCGTGAGCAGCACAACAGTACAAACAGACCTGCAGCTACTGTCCAACTGCCTTTATTTATTCTTTCCTCAAACTTAGCCCATCAATTAACATCAGTGGAACTCAGCAGATCAGCAAGTATTGCCGCAGTCCAGGCTTGTTAAGTCCGACTCTGTGGGATAGCAATCCATAAGACTGGGTAATGCTCCAAGCCATCAGGACACACACACAAACTCACAGGACGCCTGACCCATTCTGTTCTCTCTCTCTCTCTCTCTCTCTCTCTCTCTCTCTCTCTCTCTCTCTCTCTCTCTCTCTCTCTCTCTCTCTCTCTCTCTCTCTCTCTCTCTCTCTCTCTCTCTCTCTCTCTCTCTCTCTCCATCACATTCTGTATCCAGAGAGGGAGTCAGACTGGAGTTAGTTAATTGAGCTGGGAGAACCTGCAGGGAAAAAGGGTCCTCTCATGTTATTCCACAACACTTCCTCTCATTTCCCCAATTAAAGACCTTACTCATTTATCACATAGATCTGAATAAAATAATGTTGAACCAGATTGATATAAAATATGAAGAGAAAAGAAAATATATTCCATTCTTTATCAGCCACATGAGGTGCATTAGACATTACTTTAAAAGGGGATCTATTATGCCCCTTTTCAAAGTCTTGATTTTGTTTTTGGTATCTTCAATATTTTAATAGGTTTTTATACTTGAATGTTCAAAAAAAGCTTTTGTTTCTCCATATACTGTAAATCATATCCAATTAATTTAAATTCAGTTCAGCTTTATTGGAGTGATAGTGGGATAGTACAATGTTGACAAAGCATTAAACTTTATTAAACTTTATATCCTCTCTCCCCAATCTATCAGTACCATTATGTTTAGTTACTATTAAGCCCCTCCTTCCGAAAAGTTTAATTTACTTTGATTGGTTGGTTGGACCAGTGTGTTGTAATCAACCACCTCAAGCATTTTTGGGAAATGTCATGCCTCTTACACTCTTCAATTATTGGCATTGATGGTTGCATGAAAGACCTTTAAAATCAATGGAACCTTTCCATTGCACCAAAAAAGGTCCTTTGGATGGTTATTTTAAAGCAACACTAGGTAGGTTTTGCTCTCGCGGTACCCCTACAGTTGGGAAACAAAATATAATTTCATGGGTTTCATTTTTTCAAATGCCAAATGATCGCGATGCTCACATTTACAAGCCACGGTCATTACCTAGTCTAATGGTTACCGTTTTACAGAATCTATATGATATTTCAATTCAATGTTTGAGTGGTAGGTGATAACCATATATCGTCAATATCATAATATCAAGCTACCATAAATGAATCTGCAAATTTGAAAAATCGATTTGCATTATAGTTTTAGGCAAGACAAATAAACAAGACATGACTATAACATCCGGCAAACAAACGATTGTTAGGCTCGTACGTCCGAATTTAAGGAAGTTGGGGTGGTGGTGGAAGTGACGTTTATGCGTAAAGCAGTCAAATTTTGTAGTTCTTTTTATTCTCGGGTTACTACCCGAAACCCGAAGTTTAAAAGTATGATTAAAAACAACACAGACCCTGTCAGGCTATGGCAGACGTGTCATTCAACCTATTGTAAGTCGATGTATCATCACAAGAGTCTTGAAAATATATTATGAAGGTTGAAAAGTTACCCAGTGCTTTTTTAAAAACTGTTTGGCGAAATGGTGGCTCCATGGAATCATGGCAAAACACACAGTTTGGAACCTATATTTTTAAGGGTACTTAAAAAACGAAATAACTCAAACAACTCAACCAGGCCCTGTCCCTTTTTTTGTGTATGCTTTAAGCAGGAATTATTTAAATGAGGAATATAGTGGTGTGTACTTTCCAGGAAGAAATCACAAGACAACAACCAAGGTGTTTCAGGGAGGTCAGAAAAAAAATGCTTACTGATATAGATAATAACTCCTTTTGGAGTGGCTTTGTAACCATTGTAGACCATTTTCATGCTCAAACGGCAACATTAGTATAGAACGTGTAAAAAAAACACATAGTATGACCCGTTTGAGAGAGTTTTGTGAGTTGATAAAAAGCAAATTCAAAGATTTTAATTTAAAAAAATGATGAATACATAAAAAGTTATAAAAATACTTTATAATAGCAATGTTTTCGCCATTTGTCTCCTTTAAAGTGAAAAGATTTTTGTATATAGACTGGTCACCTTACTAGTGGTATGAGTAATTCCACAACAGTGGAAGACTTTCCCAACATATATTTATAAGCGGTAGGTTTTTTAGAACAAATTTTAAAAGAGAAGAAAGAGGAATTAGAGAGAATCAACAAATATGTGTAAATAATAGTCGTTTAATCATAAAAAAGTTACTGTAATCTGAAGATGAGCTTTTTAAAATGTAATATAATTACAAGTGTGTAATTTTTTGAATCTAATGATTACAAAATCTAGATTCCATTTAATCATGTACTACCCAGCACTGAAAACAAAGTAGAACGGAGCAAGTCATTCAGACAAGGCAGCTGGTGCTTTGCACATTGTCATTTTGCAAATAAATGCGGTGGCAAAGGCAGATTAATATGATCTGAGTGCAATAAGACGGTTTATGGCACTCGACAGCCCTAGAGGCCAATAGTAAAAGTCATGGCAAGCTGTCGAAGGCAAGACTAGAGGCCTGTTTAACAGAGTGAGCTTGAATGTGACTGATTTCAGATGAGCGGTCAGGCAGATCAAGGAGTTCTGTTTGTTTCATGTTAAGGAATCTTTAAAGCAAACCGATTTCAGACCTGCTTGATTTAGAACAAACTTTAGCCAGACAATATTGGACTATGATGCTTATTTTCTGGTGGAAAACATAGACTGTAAAAAAAAAAAAAAATGGACGTAGTGTCTGTGACGTCACCCATAGGATTCTGAAGAGCAGTCCAGCTGGCCGTTGCTAGCCTGACAAGCCAGACCAGCATCAAGATGTTTGGTCTGGAAACTCACCATAGACAGGGCTCAGTCCGAGGGCCGGGATAAACGGTTGTCTTTCAAACTCCCTCTGCACGCAACTGGATAGCGCTACAACCAACCAGCGCATTGAAGGTGAAGCGGAGCTACTAGCTTGTTGACAGATTAAACTTTCGCCGTATCCGGTCGGCCAAACTCCGAACACATCATGCCTTTTTAAGAATGACTTCAGTGCCATTCTTTGTTCTTTTCTCGGAGAAAAGCTTAACTCCAAGTCTTCCAGAGTCGCGTTTAAAGCTGATTCGAAAGACTGCCGTTCGCCAGCTTCTGTGTTTACTAGAAGCATGCAAACGCAACTCGGCCGTCATTATGTTTAGCCCACCAACTCTATACACGATATGATTGGCCTGACCAGAGTTTGGTTTTTACAGCTCAGAAGTATAATGAGAGTTGCTAGACGATACTAGCGGCAGATGAGATTTGCTGCCGCTAGGGTGCGTCTAGATTTCTAGGCTAGGCTGTTGCCATCTTGGCAGCACATCATCGCATGTCACTCCCAGATAATTGACAATGGGCAAAGAGGTGGGATGTGGGGTGACGCGATGACTAGCATACAGCAGACAAACGGCTATCCACCTGTCTCTCTAAGTGGCCACGCCCTTAATTATGCAGAAATGTATGGCTTAATATAATGTAAACGAATGAATTATAAAAAAAATCTGTCACTATTTTACAATCACAACTGTGATTCTCTGTGAAAATTGCATCTCTAGTAAGCACTAATCCACACATTTCTAAAGTAATTCATTTTTTGACGCGTCTGACTCTCCCTCTGACTCTAAATAAACCAACATCCCGAAGTCATTCAGTTAACAGCACACTGACTTAACACTGTTAAGAGAAAACTGATGATAATAATGAGCACGAGCAGCAGAGCCGATGATGATATACTGAGCATGCGTGCAGCAGAGGGAGTGACGTTGTTGTGTTTAGTAATCATAGGTTTTGCAGTCAAAGCAGTTGATTTAGGAGTTTTTTTAGCACCTCGGTGTGGTTCTGTTTGGTATCGCAGCTTGAGAGGTCTGTTTTAAAGGAACTGTATGTAAGAAATGTATTTCAATTAATCATAAAATGGCCCTGATATGTCACTAGACCTTAAGAAATTATGTTCATTTCAAACTTATATCACTGACAACAGTAGTCTGGCCAGGATATTGTCATTTAAAAGTTGTTGTTGCAGCCCTCAACTGATGTTGATGTTGTCATGTTGTGTTTTGGCTTGAAGCTCCGCCCTCCACCTATCGACCAATCATGAAGTCAGTAGTGTTTTGGCATCCGGGTTGCCAGATCTGCTCTAGTTACCACAGCTGCAGCTACAAACATTCCTGCTGATCCTGCAGCCTACCTCGAGTCAGGGGGGAGGGGGAGAGGGATACACCGCTCTACAGTATTGTGTAAATATAAATTGATTTATGAATGTTTGATTCAAACTTGCCTTGTCTAAAACATCTGTGCAAACAGTAATTTTAACCGTGCAATATGCTTATTTTATATTACAGACATTTAAATAATCAGACAGAATAATTTCTGTGGTAGCCATCTTATATGGCCATACATACATTATTTTCATGCGTTTCTCATGAATGTATCATAAAAATATTTTCTTATTACGGAAATACTTAAATGAAAAGTTTTGAACACCTAATTATTTGCAATAAATGAAAACGTATTATAGTTTAAATTTATATTAAATGCAATTAGCTGAACTCTAGAGTGTTTTTAGCTTTATATGTAATTTAATAATGCCTTTATTGTTTGAATGTACTGACACATTTTACTAAACTATACTTTAGTACAATTTCTGATGAAATAAGTTCACTTGTTTAGAGCACATCAAAATGTTAATAGACAATTTATAATGTACTTTAAACTAAAACTTAATCATTGATGCACATTTAAAAGTTTGCTTAAGTGTGTTCAAAAACAGTCACGAAAGTGTACTCTCTTTAAGTACAATTATGTTGCACTTTATTTCATTAATATTATATTATCTGCCTGCCCCCAGTTCAGATTGAATGGGCATGGCACTTCCGTAATGGCATGGTGTTTCACATAGACACTGGATCCCCTCACAGCAGCTCCTTACGACCATGTAAATTGCAAATTACGTTTAACACTAGTCATTCGAGCGCACATTCAGAAGACACGGACAATCCACAGAGAGGCAGTTTTAAGTTAAAATCTTCAGAATGTCTTGCTGCCAGTCTGTTTTAATGGAAAGCCATTAATGCTGGAATGCCGGAACAAATGCTTCGGCTTGCAGGATTCGCATTTGTTACTGAGGGCATTTGTTACTGAAATGGGTGGCGTGCTGCTATTTTGCACATATGTGCATGAATAATATCCCCAAATCCTGCAAGTTTATTTATGGCGAGAGGCTGTGTGTCTGTCTCCAGTATTTTATTTGTTGGGGAAATTATGTTGGTATGAGTCCTGAACAAGCATCCTTGTGTGTGTGTGTGTGTGTGTGTGTGTGTGTGTGTGTGTGTGTGTGTGTGTGTGTGTGTGTGTGTGTGTGTTTATTTCTTTACTGTTTATTGCATAGCTGTGGCAGAACAATTTTCTCACTAGTCAGTTTAACATTATAGACCAGCTAGTACTATTCTACAGTGGAAGTATCTTCTGTTTTTATTGAAAAAATGCATATCACCTTGACATTCATGTGTCTTTTTACCCATGAGAACAACCCCCATCCAGCAGCTTTTCAGAAAACATGTTTAAGGTATTAATCTCAGTCTCAAATGTTGATCCTGTTCCGTCACATTAGCTAATGAAGAAGACCGCTAGGAAGCGTCACCTCTTAAAATGCTGCAATGGCACTTTCATAGGAACACCACGTCCTTTATGTACCTGGCTGAGGACACCAACACTCTATAGAGCGTGAGAGACAAAAGGAAAGAGAGTGGAACTGGTCACCTTACCCTGGGCTCATTGTGACAGCTGGCAGCCGCTGCAGAGTCACCTGAGCGGCTCATCGGAAATCAATAAGCTCACTCTTTAATTGTGTAAGAAAAGAGATTCAGTGTTTACGGCACCACATCATCTGTTAGGACAACTTGACTTTGGTTCCACCGCTCGTGATTGCTGATCATTGGACAGATTATGACAATAGAGCTTTGTCCATCTGTATTTTCTGGCTCCATTTAAAATGCATAGAGCCAAAGTGTTCCTGTCACAGGCATTTTGTATGAGAGCAAAATGTTACTGCTACAGGAATTCCACAAGTTTTGTAGGACAAGTACCGCTATTAATATTTCAACTCGTATGACTTGAACAGTATGACTCGTATGAACGTGCACAGATCCAAGTCAGACAAGATCGCTTTATATGATGAACATATTTCATTTAGGCTTTTATTAACAAATAAACATCAGCGACCATAGAAGCTCAACCTTACTCGACGAGCGAAAAACAAACCCCATTGGTTCTTGCTGCAGATCAAACATGCTGGCAATACATGCGAGAATGACTCTTACTGGTTCACATTGAGCTTTGATTTACAAAATTAAATCCTGTAAACAGATCAGATCAGTGGTAAATCAATAAATTAATAAATAAATATAAAAATCATATGAATGAATGAACAAATAAATATGGAATGTATTTATTTATTTAACAAATGAAGGAATATCAAATTATTTTGTATTTACATGAATGAATAAATAAATAAATAAATAAGTGTGACATTTGATAATTCTTATTTTTTTCCTTGATCACAGTGCAAGAAGGAGTGCTACCGCAGGTGTTTCTTTCCAACAGCAGTCAGACTCTTTAATTACACTAACAATAATATATCACTTACTTATCACTAAATAAAATATATTTGTTTGGATCTGGAGCTGCTGTAATAAGTGAATTTCCCTGGTTAAAGTCTACCCTACCCTATGTACAGTTGCAAGAACAAATATGTGAACCGCTTGTGGAATCTGTGAAAATGTGAATAATTTGAACAAAATGAAAGAGATCATACAAAATGCATTATTTTTTACTTAGTGCTGTCCTAAATAAGATATTTTACATTAAAAATGTTTACACGTCTTTACGCAAGACAAAAAAAAAAAAAGCTGAATCTATTCAAAATGACCCATTCAAAAGTTTATATACCATTGATTCTCAGTTCTGTGTCTCGTTACCTGGATGATCCACGGCTGTCTTTTTTGTTTTGTGATGGTTGTTCTCGACTCTCTTGTTTGTCCTGAGCAGTTAAACTGCCCAGTGTTCTTCAGAAAAATCCTTCAGGTCCTGCAAATTCTTCAGTTCCCTTTCAGTCGGTCACGTTCGACGTACGTCAGAACTGAACCGACGAATGGGATCTTACTTTAGAGACCAATCCTACTTCGAGCATCTAACAACGAGCCAATGAAATTTGGCATGCGATCACGCATTCCACGCTCCGCCCCGCAGCGCGGGTATAAATAGGAAGTGGAATGGTAGATCAGCGCTTTCTACTTCGGAGCCGAACAGTTTCATTTGCTGTTTCTACGAAGAGCTTTCTGACTACGAGTCAAAATCCTTGTGAACGAGAGTTTGCCAGTGCGGGTGATACGGCGCGTCAGCGAGAGACCGTCCACATCAGTGACTGAGTGTACAAAGAGCTGTTGGTTCGCTGAGCGTTTCCTTACATTACACTACATTACAGTTGGTTCGCTGGGCGCTACACACATATCACTGAGAGCTCACGCAGGCTTGCACTATCGAACTGCGTGGAGCCGCGGTCATCTCCCTGAGTGCTTCAGCACTAAAAGAGCAACTTCCATTCACAAAAGAGCAACACGGTTTGACCCTGCGTCTTTTTCAAGATGTCATTCAAACCGTGTGTTTCTGGGTGCGGTCGATTTCTGTCTCCGCTTGACGGACACGTTCGTTGTCTCTCGTGTCTGGGCGCACAGCACGCTGAGGCTGCGTTCGTGGATGAGACATGTTCCCATTGCGGGAATATGTCCATTGCAGTGTTGCGGTCCCGTCTCCAATACCTCAGAAGAGGTGGAACGCCATCGTCCATCCCCCGATCTAGTGGTCCTCCAGCTGCAAAGCAGAGGGCTACTACTTTGGCTGATGACCTTGGTGGGGACCTGAGGGTGTCGGTCAGGGTAAACCCGACGGGTCTCACGGCTCCTCGGGCCCCTCCCCCCTCCACTGTACCGGTGGAGCTTCCGGAAGGGCGCGCTGACCTCCCACGTGGAGCGCCAGTCGTCTCTTTTGGGGCTCCGGCGGAGGACCAGATGTCGGTCGCTGCATCGGGGGATGAGCTAATGGGTTCCGAGGATGAAGACTCGGCTGCGTTGCCCCCTTCGGGTGTGACAGCGTTGCCCGAGTCTGACCCGGAACTTACGGCTATGCTTGCCCGGGCCGCCGCAAGTGTCGGGCTTGAGTGGAACCCTCCACCACGTCCCGAACCTTCGCGGCTGGATGATTGGTTTCTCGGGACGGGTCGCGCTGGTTCTCAGCGTCCCGCCCCGGTGCCTTTCTTCCCGGAAGTGCATCAGGAGCTCACGAAGTCCTGGGTAGCGCCGTACAGCGTACGCCAGCGATCGACTGACTCCTCCATCCTCACCACTCTCGATGGTGGTGCAGCTAAGGGCTACGAGGGGATCCCTCCAGTCGAGCGGTCGGTTGCGATGCACCTGTGTCCTAAGACCGCTGCGGACTGGAGGCACGCCCCGCGTCTCCCCTCCCGGGCGTGTAAGTTCTCGTCCGGCTTGACGGGCAAGGCTTACGCAGCCTGCGGAGAAGCTGCATCAGCTTTGCATGCCATGGCGCTCCTGCAGGTCCACCAGGCCAAAGCGCTCATGGAACTGCACGAGGGTGGTTCCGACCAGGCAGTTATGCAGGAACTGCGAGCCGCGACGGACCTCGCCCTCCGGGCGACGAAAGTCACGGCCCGCTCCCTGGGTCGGGCGATGTCCACCTTGGTGGTCCAGGAACGCCACCTGTGGCTGAACCTGACAGACATGCGGGATTCGGACAAGGTTCGGTTTCTAAACGCCCCTGTCTGTCAGGCCGGCCTCTTCGGCGACGCCATCGAGGACTTTGCCCAGCAGTTCTCGGTGGCCAAGAAGCAGACGGAGGCCATCAAAAACATCCTGCCCCGGCGGCCCGCTGCTGCCTCCACCCAGCCGCCCGGGGCAGCCCCCCAGTCTGCTCGTCGCCGAGGGCGTCCTCCAGCGTCCGCCTCCGCCCCTGCCAAGCCCAAGCAGCAGCCTCCACCCGCGAAGCAGGGCGCCGGACGCAAGGGGGCCGCCCAACCCGTCCAAGGGCCCGCCAAACCTGCCGGCAAGCGTAAGGGGAAGCGGCCCTGAGATGGGCAGCCCAGGGAGAAGAGGAGCTGCTCTGAGGGAGATGTCCGCATCCCTCCCACCCCCCCGGAGGAGGACCGGGGGGGCAACACTGGTCACAACATCTCTGCCGCTGGCTCTCCGGAGTCCAGCGGTACCCACATTTTCACCAAAAGAGCAATTTCCTCTCTCTCTGGGCCCCAAGAGGGTCAGGTTGGCAGTGTGCGACGCCCACGGGCCTTGTCACTTCTTTCCTACCCTCCCGTCGCCAGGGGGCAGCTGTGTGGGCCTCGAGGACGCCCCCGGGCCTTCTCACCCACACACTGCCTCTCTTGTGAGCACTCAGTCAACACTCCGGGCCGCCCACGGGCCTTCCGGGTCGGGGCTGAGTGCTTCACTTCCCTGCCTCCGGGCAGTGGACAGCAGAGTGGGCTCCGAGGACGCCCCCGGGCCTTCTCACCCACTCTCTGTCCAAACCAGGAGTGCTCAGGCAACACTACGGGCCGCCTCCGGGCCTCCCGAGTCGGGCCAGAGTACTCCGCTTCGCTGCCCCACCCCGGGCACGTCTGTGGTGCCGTTGGTCCCGCTTGTACGGTCTCTGGGGGCCTGGCTAGGTCTCCCCAGGCCGTCTCGCTGGCTCATCCGTACCATCAGACTCGGCTACGCGATTCAGTTCGCACGCCGGCCACCCAAGTACAAGGGCATCCTCTTCACCTCCGTGCGAAGCAGCGATGCTCAAGTCTTGCGGTCAGAGATCGAGGTCCTACTGGCGAAGGACGCGATCGAGCCGGTTCCTCCAGCCGATATGAAGACGGGGTTTTACAGCCCCTACTTCATTGTGCCCAAGAAAGGGGGTGGGTTACGGCCAATCCTGGACCTGCGAGTTCTGAATCGGGCCCTGCACAAGCTCCCGTTCAGGATGTTGACGCAGAAACGCATTTTCCAATGCATCCGTCCCCAGGATTGGTTTGCAGCGATCGACCTGAAGGACGCGTACTTCCATGTGTCTATTCTCCCTCGACACAGACCGTTCCTACGCTTTGCGTTCGAGGGGAAAGCATATCAGTACAAGGTCCTGCCCTTCGGGCTGTCCCTGTCGCCCCGCGTCTTTACGAAGGTCGCGGAGGCAGCCATTGTTCCACTCAGAGAACGCGGCGTTCGGATTCTCAACTACCTCGACGATTGGCTGATCCTAGCCCAGTCGAAGGACCAGTTGTGCGAACACAGGGACCTGGTGCTCAGTCACCTCAGCCAGTTGGGCCTTCGGGTCAACCGAGAGAAGAGCAAACTCTGTCCCACACAGAGGATCTCTTATCTCGGTATGGAGCTGGACTCGGTCAACCGGACGGCGCGCCTCACCGAGGAGCGAGTCCAGTCGGTGTTGAACTGCTTGAATATGTTCAAGAGCAGGACAGCGGTCCCACTGAAATTCTTTCAGAGGCTCCTGGGGCATATGGCATCTGCAGCCGCGGTCACGCCGCTCGGATTGCTTCATATGAGACCGCTTCAACGCTGGCTCAATGGCCGAGTCCCGAGGTGGGCGTGGCAGAGCGGTCAGTACCGGGTCCCAGTGACTCCTTACTGCCGCCAAACCTTCAGCCCGTGGTCCAGCACTTCGTTTCTCCGGGCCGGGGTGCCCCTAGAACAAGTGTCCAGGCATGCTGTGCTATTCACGGATGCCTCCACCACAGGCTGGGGGGCCACGTACAACGGGCATGCAGTTGCTGGTCTGTGGACGGGACCGCAATTGCATTGGCATATCAATTGCCTCGAGTTACTGGCAGTACATCTGGCACTCCGCCGCCTCAAGGGGCCGCTGCGTGGCAAGCATGTACTGGTCCGTACGGACAGCACCACGGCCGTTGCGTACATCAACCGTCAGGGTGGTCTACGCTCCCGTCGTCTGCTCCAACTCGCCCGCCACCTCCTCCTGTGGAGTCAGAAGCAGCTGAGGTCGCTTCGGGCCATTCATGTCCCTGGTGTGCTGAACCAGACAGCCGACGAGCTCTCTCGTCAGCCGACACCTCCGGGAGAGTGGCGACTCCACCCCCAGGCGGTCCAGCTGATATGGGACCAGTTCGGAGCCGCACAGGTCGACCTGTTTGCCTCTCCGGACTCGACCCATTGCCAGTGGTACTATTCCCTGACCGGGGGTACCCTCGGCACAGATGCACTGGCGCACAGCTGGCCCCGGGACCTACGCAAGTATGCGTTTCCCCCAGTGAGCCTTCTTGCACAGACTCTGTGCAAGGTCAGGGAGGACGAGGAGCAGGTCTTGTTAGTTGCGCCGTATTGGCCCAACCGGACCTGGTTCCCAGAACTCACACTCCTCGCGACAGCCCCTCCTTGGCCGATTCCCCTGAGGAAGGACCTTCTTTCTCAGGGACGGGGCACGCTATGGCACCCGCGTCCAGACCTCTGGAATCTTCATGTCTGGTCCCTGGACGGGACGCGGAGGTTCTAGATGGACTACCACAAGCTGTCGTAGATACCATCGCTTCAGCTAGAGCCCCCTCTACGAGGCGCCTCTATGCTCTGAAGTGGAACCTGTTCGTTGAGTGGTGCGCTTCCCGCCGGGAAGACCCCCGAAGGTGTTCGATCAGTGTCGTGCTTTCCTTCCTGCAAGATGGGTTGGAGAGAAGGCTGTCTCCCTCCACCCTCAAGGTATATGCTGCAGCAATAGCAGCGTACCATGATGTAGTAGAAGGTAAGTCCGTGGGGAAGCACGACCTAATCGTCAGGTTCCTCAGAGGTGCGAGGAGACTAAATCCTCCTCGTCCATCCTCGATACCCTCTTGGGACTTAGCTCTAGTGCTCCGAGCACTTCAGAGCCCTCCCTTCGAGCCCTTGGCGTCTTGTGAGTTGAAAATCTTGTCAATGAAGACAGTGCTCCTGACGGCATTGGCCTCGATCAAGAGGGTAGGGGACCTGCATGCACTTTCGGTCAACGAATCGTGCCTAGAGTTCGGGCCAGGTAACTCTCACGTTGTCCTGAGACCCCGGCCCGGATATGTGCCCAAGGTTCCTACCACTCCCTTCCGGGATCAGGTGGTGAACCTGCAAGCGCTGCCTTCGGAGGAGGCAGACCCAGCCCTGGCTTTGCTGTGTCCGGTCCGCGCTCTTCGCGCTTACGTTGACCGGACCCAAAGCCTTCGGACCTCAGAGCAACTCTTCGTCTGTTACGGAGGCCAGCAGAAGGGAAAGGCTGTCTCCAAGCAGAGGTTAGCCCACTGGATAGTGGATGCTATAGTCTTGGCCTACCAGTCCCAAGACGTGCCTTGCCCGTTCGGTGTAAGAGCTCACTCCACTCGGAGTGTTGCTTCTTCCTGGGCGCTGGCTCAAGGCGCCTCGCTGACAGACATATGTAGAGCTGCGGGCTGGGCGACACCTAACACGTTTGCTAGATTCTATAGCTTACGTGTAGAGCCGGTATCTTCCCGCATCCTCGCCCCCAGTGGCCAGGAGCGCTAAGTGCCCGTTCTAAGTGTCGGCTTGCGAAACGCCACTCCCGCCCTCTGGGCCGGATACGTGCGTCTATTGTCTCCAGTTGTGTTCCCCGGGAAACCGGCTAACCCTGTCGAGCTCCTCCGTCACCCCTCCGGTGTCAGACGCTGCGGACCGTCTGACGCCAGGCCTGCACCCGTATGCTTGTGAAACGTGGCTGTAGGCTGGGTTCCATATGTAGCGGTTCCCTCACGGCAACCCCATATGTGTATTCTTCCACGGTACCAGCTACCCTTCGGGCTAGCCCCGTGTCTTTCCCTCGACAGAGCCCGCTCTGTCGTCTCTGGGCGTGTTCTTTCCCCCCTTCAATCAGGCTGGAACCACCCCAGAGACTGCCATATGTTGCACTACCCTGCCAGGTTAGTCCTTATGTGTATTCTGCCACCTCTCCTTCCCTGAAGGACGTGGCCCCGCAGCGTACCCTCTCTCTCAAGAACGAGGTAGGCACGCTTTCCCAGCGTTATCCAATAGTCATTCTGAGTGGGTCTTGCAGAAACAGCAGTGACTGTACTCCCTGCTTGGAGCCCTGACTTCCGTACCATACTAGACGGTGCAGTGCGCTCAAGCAGGACGCTGGAAGGGCCAGCATCCTGGCGTTTTCCATAGGGATCCCATTCGTCGGTTCAGTTCTGACGTACGTCGAACGGAGGAGGGAACGGAGACGTACGTCCCGTCGCCAGATGCTGTGCTTCCGCTGGGAGTCCGGTCACCTTCGGCTCCTCAGTAGGAAAAGCGCTGATCTACCATTCCACTTCCTATTTATACCCGCGCTGCGGGGCGGAGCGTGGAATGCGTGATCGCATGCCAAATTTCATTGGCTCGTTGTTAGATGCTCGAAGTAGGATTGGTCTCTAAAGTAAGATCCCATTCGTCGGTTCAGTTCTGACGTACGTCTCCGTTCCCTCCTTCAGGGAACGAGGGTTACATACGTAACCGAGACGTTTTCCAGAATCTTTTTCATATTTGAACCCTCACCAGCAATGACTGTACAATTTTAAGATCCATCTTTTTACATCGAGAACAACTGAGGGACTTCAACACAACTATTAAAAAAGTGAATTCATCAGTGAATGTGTGAAGCTTTTTTTAGTAGTTGTGTTTAAGTCCCTCAGTTGGTCAATACATATCACAATACTGAAATTCACAATATGACATTATTGTGATACTCCAAGACATATGGTTAAAGTTTAACAAAAAACATTGTCTGGCTATCACCAGACCAAGCTCAATCTTTTAAGATTCAACATTGGTCTCGGAAGTCTGCTCTGTATTTTCTACTGCAAGAGGTGTGATCAACGGGCAAAGTTCAGATGATCCTGTATGCAACTGTATAGTCCTTTAACCAATCCGACTAATGATCCATCACTTCTCTACCCATCATTGTGTTAAACCAAGCAGCAACCTCCCCCAGTTTCTGTTGAAGCTAAAACAGAAGTAATTTAAACTGCAATGCATCGACAGGCCTCTAGGCTTCAGAAGGGAGCAGAATCTCATGGAGCGCCATGTTAAAACTTTACAGCAGAAAAAAACATTTACAGCCTGGTACAAATTGTGTTTTTGGTCTATATGGTTATTTTTGCCCCTCATGAAAACTTTGAGTGGGTGATTTTTTTATAACTCTTTCGTTTGCATTATATAAAGCCTTAAAGTTCTGCATAATTAATGGCGTGGTTACTTTGAGTGACAGGTGGATAGCCATTTATCAGCTGTCTGTTAGTTATCACGTCACCTCAGCTCCGTCCACGTCCCGCCTTTTGCCCATTTTCTGTTATCCGAGTATGCCAAGATGGCAACGGCAAACTCGTCTCTACTTTATGCTTCAGAATGGCTCAACAGAATCCTATGGGTGACATCACGGACACTACATTCATATTTTTTTTACAGTCTGTGTTAAACCCGCCAGATAGATAAGCCGGTTTGTGATTGGTCCCCGCAAATTTGTAACAGAAGTAGGATAAAACAGTGTACAGCTTTCCAGCCTGAGCTACAGGGCGAAATCAAATCGCCAGTAGACCGGGCTGGGTTTACCCAGTCTACAAAAAATGTACAGTTGATTAAAATGCTACATTTTGGCTACGTCTACATTAATCCGGATAGATCTGAAAACATAATTTTCGTTTCAAAACGCTCTCCGTACATACTTACGTTTTCCAAATGTTTCTCATCCACACTGAAACATCAGTAAACGATAGAGACTTCATATAGTTATCACACAATTTTTCTGGCACCATTCACTGATGCGTTCAGGTTGAACTCGATCAACCATTATGTTTGGTCTAAAACGCAACTCCACTCATGTTTTGCCCAGTGGCGGCGCCAGGGGGGGGCTAGGTGGTGCTGCAGCTCCCCCTATATTAGTCATAGCACCTGCCCAGCACCCCCAAGAAATGTCTGTAATTTTTTATATTCATATTTTAAAGTCATGTTTGAATATTCTCTCATGTTTTTAAAATTTATGAGGAATTAAATAATAATTTAAAATTATATTTTAGTCTTAAATAACATGAGGCCCAAACAGGTGATCATCTTTGGCCAATGGGCTCGGCGCCCGCGAACCTCTGAGCTTGTTTTTGATAGCGAGTTTTAGCAAAGTAAAATAACGTTACACCAAAATGGATCGTTTTTTGCTCCCTAAACATCCACGTTCTGAGTCATATCCTGAAAGGAGAAACGAGACTGTGAAGGTGCAGACACAACACTCGACATCACAGAGCCTCAAGAACAAGACAATTCTTAAAGACAGAGAATCGGCGGCGGCGGTTTTCATTGAGGATGCTAACGTTACAGTCAGTCAGTGTTGCCAACTCTCACGAGATAAATAATCAACTGCAGCTTCAAAAACAAGCCCAATATTACTATATTATTAATTATTATCATATCAATATAATTTATGATCAACAATTTATCAATAAATGAGCCTGCTATTAAATTGAAACCTTTCAGAGTTTGAAAAGCAAAAACAGATGTGATATTACAAAATTATTCAAATTGCAATAAAGGCTGTGAACAGAAGAGGTTTGGAGATGGAAAAAGTGATGTGAAGGCTAATTATGGTAACCCATAGTCGGAGTTAGTGCACACATTAGCAGTGGTGAACATGCACACATTTTATTTTATTGTTTTATCATAGCCTGCAATGATAAATACATTGAGATTCTTCGGAATTAAAAAGTACATTATAAATAAAATCTATTATTATCATTTTTTTTTTTAAATCGGTAAATTAGGTGCCTCTCCTCTGTTTCTTCCGTCTCTGTACATGTCTTCTGGTTGTATTGTTTGTAAAACAAAAAATGTATTCGTCTATTTACGTCTACGAACTATCATTACGTGCATTTATAATGTCCCAGTCTATGGTCACATCACATGCTGCACGTTGAACGCAATTTTTCTTCAATGAGGAGCGAGGCGGGATGTATGAGGACGAATTGCAGTATCGTTGCATTGAATGGCCATTAGATGTGAGAAGACCGTGTCAGCAATGTACTGGACAAAACAGCAACTATTAAGAAACAAAGTTGCTTGTCATATTTTCCTAACAAGCAAACACATTTTAAAAAATAAGCCCAAAAAAACGCAACCCACGACTCAAGATTTTTAACGCGACTTGCAAAAAAAGAAGCCCAAAGTCGCGTAACACGTGGACTTGGCAACTATGGTTACGGTTTGAGCTGCAGGTGATATTAGCAACCATCCTCAAGAGAGCCCAGAATTATATTATATTTAATATTAATTATTAATTATAATTTATAATTTATATATATATATATATATATATATATATATATATATATATATATATATATATATATATATATATATATATATATATATATAATAACACAAAGCACGCAAAATTCAAAGCACCTTCTCTTAAGTGTTAAGCATCCCCATAGCACCTGCAACAGAAAATCTCTGGAGCCGCCACTGGTTTTGCCACAGGACAGCAAATGCTAACTACTTTTTTGTCATCCTTGCAGGACTGTGATATGAAGTGTGCAAAGTAATGTATTTTGCAACTGTGAGAACGTGAATAGCACATAACTGGCACAATAGCGGTATAAAGATACATATCTATTTGTACAATATGCATCACATGAGTAAACATGCGTCATCGTTTTCAAATACCTCCGTCTTCACAGTCCACACTACGACGCAAAGAAAACGTTTTCAAATGTATCCGCTTTGGAGAGCGTTTTCAAAAAGCGAAGTTTTTGTTGTCTTAAAACGCCGATTCTCAGTGTGGACAGAAGGCCAAAACGGAGATAAAAAGGTGGAAATGAATAGGCTTAGACTTAGTGCTAGTAACCCAATGCACAGGACAATTGTGACACCAGAATAAAAATATTCATAATTCTGAAGCTGAAAATACAGAATTATTTTAGACAATTATGTTTGCAGTGGTTCACTGACAAGATATATTTAAAATAATGTAGGACACTTTTTACTGGTAAAAAGACATTTGGTATTATCAGGACCCACAGATATTCCCCCATTGCATTATTATACATTATATTTAACATTATATATAATAGTTTAATGTAGTGCTGACACAACATTTCCTCACACAGTAATTTACATTTTGGGTGAACTATACACGATACAGATTATCACTATCCACGATACATATTGTTGAATTTTGCCTTTTTTAATTGCAATATATTGAGACACAATATATTGTCACACCGCTAGTGTCACGTCAACACAAAGGAAAATGGTGCAAGGACTCAAGTGCAGATAAATGAAGGTTTATTTACAAAATAAAACATAATACATAATCAAACATAAACTCAAAAACATACCAACAGGGAAAGCACAGAGAAACGGGAGACGTAGACATAACAACAATCCGACAAAGACTGACGAACACAAGGAGCTTAAGGGAAGAAATCAAAAGAGAATCAGGGAACACAGGTGGAGCAAATAAAACACTAATCTGATAACAAGGAGGAGGGGTCTGACAATGACAGAAGCACATGCTCAACATCACAAAACCCACATGTGCACACAAGACAGGACAGGCATGTGACATTACCCCCTCCTTAATGAGCGGCTACCAGACGCTCCACTATGGACGGGAGGCACAGACCAAGGAGGGACCGGAGGGACAGACCAGGGTGGGACGGGAGGGACAGACCAGGGTGGGACGGGAGGGACAGACCAGGGTGGGACGGGAGGGACAGACCAGGGCGGGACGGGAGGGGCAGAGGAAACAGACAATTAAGGAACTGACAAGGGAAGGGTAAACACGGGAACAACGGGGAAAATAAAAAGTTCAGGTGGCCAGGGCGGGAGCAGAGCAAGATGCATGGGTTGTGCGGGAGGAGACAGAGAGTCCACAGGCACGGAGTCCACCGGCACAGAGTCCACCAGCAAAGGATTCCCTGGAACTGGAACCCCTGAAACAGAGTCCACTAGAACACAATCCACCTGCACAGGGACTACCAGCACTGGGACCACCGGAACACGATCCACCAGAACTCGGACAACCAGAACACGATCCACCGGAATTCGGACCACCGGAATTCGGACCACAGGAACTGGGACCACCGGAACATGATCCAAAGGAACTGAAACCACCGGAACATGATCCACCAGAACTGGGACCACCGGAACACGATCCACAGGAACTGGGACCACCGGAACACAATCCACCGGAACTGGGACTGCCGGAACACGATCCACAGGCACAGGGACCACCGGAACACGATCCACAGGCACATGGACCACCGGAACACGATCCACAGGCACAGGGACCACCGGAAACACGATCCACAGGCACAGGGACCACCGGAAACACGATCCACAGGCACATTGACCACCGGAACACGATCCACAGGCACAGGGACCACCGGAACACGATCCACAGGAACTGGGACCACCGGAACACAATCGACCGGAACTGGGACCACCGGAACACAATCCACCAGAACTGGGACCATCGGAACACGATCCACAGGAACTGGGACAACCGGAACACAATCCACTGGAACTGAGATCACCGGAACACGATCCCCAGGCACAGGGACCACCGGAAGATGATCCACAGGCACATGGACCACCGGAAACACGATCCACCGGAACTGGGACCACCGGAACATGATCCACTGGCACAGGGACCACTGGAGTTGTGGTTGACACCCTGTGCTTCTCCCAAGCATGCAAGACTGCCCCCACAAAGAATCCCATTATAGCCCTCCAGAATGTGTCCGGACTTGGGACCACCGGAGTAGGGACCACCGGAACTGTGATCACCAGAACTGGGTCCACCGGATCCACGGCACAGGGACCACCGGAACACTATCCACCAGAACTGTGATCACCGGAACTGCATTCCAGGGTTTTGCCGCGAAAGCGCTGTGCTCCTCCCAAGCACGCAGGACTGCCACCACGTAACATCCTATCGCAGCCCTCCAGGCCGTGTCCGGACTCAGGACCACCGGAATGGAGTCCACCGGAACTGGGATCACAGGGACTGGGACCACCGGACTAGGGACCCCTGGAACAGGCACCAAGGGAGACCTTCCCTGCGGAGTCCTCATTTCTTGGTCGGATCATTCTGTTACATCAACACAAAGGATAATGGTGCAAGGACTCAAGTGCAGATAAATGAAGGTTTATTTACAAAATATAACATAAACTCAAAACAAAACAAAACCCACGAGAGGGCAAAATACATAATCGAAACATAAACTCAAAAACAAGTGGATATAATACAGTTTGTACAGTATATAAATCTTTATATGGAAAGTTCCTATAAATCTTTGGCACTCTTAAACATGGAAACACAATGTGTGTGCTTAATGTATTTGTAAACATTTTAAGGAATATGAATGCAATTAATGTCTAATAAAGGTTGGTTTAAGTTGTTAAAGCATAAAAAAGCATTATTTACCTCTACATATGAGCTAATAAAACAATAACAGTTGAATTACAGTGACAATGATTGAAGAACTTACTATTTTATATATAGTTTAATAATGTATTAGTTTGTTAATTTAACTATGAATTAACTATAAACTTATAGTTTGCAAATGATTTATAAGTGCTTTGTTACTGTATACTTATTATAAAGTGTTACCAATTGTGTTAGTCTTGTGCTCACTGCTACAGTTTTTCCCATGCAAAGCTTTCATGCAACTCTGAAATATGAAAGTCTGATTTCATTATGTTTTGTTTGCTATTGCATTTTTTTTGTCCGTTTGTTCGCTTCATCAGCAGTCTCCAGGTGTCACCGGTAGGTGCTGAGATGCAGAACCATCCAGAATGTGCAGTCTCTCTTGCCACATGCTGTGTCTGTACCTTTTCATGCATTTCTTATTAGCCAATCACCTAGGGAGCGAGCAAGATCCAGAACCC
Source organism: Pseudorasbora parva (assembly GCF_024679245.1). Lineage (NCBI taxonomy): Eukaryota > Metazoa > Chordata > Actinopteri > Cypriniformes > Gobionidae > Pseudorasbora > Pseudorasbora parva. Next base: position 11,196,147 of record NC_090172.1, on the reverse strand, counting down.
TGATTGGGCCCCTGGTGCCTAATCAAGTGCCTTAGCCACAGTTGGGCATTTGCATCATTTGATAAAGGGACGTTGCCACCACAGCTGCCCTTCATCTGTCACTAGTGTGATTTCTGCCCTTTTGCACTGCAAATTTATGCTGTAAAATGCATAAATGGCTCCAGCAAGCACAGCATTAATGACATATTTTATAGGCTAGAAATATGAAGTGTCCTATGCCTCCATAAAACAAATGGTTACCATTTTATCTGAATAGCGCACTGGCTGTTGCATTATTATTATTATCATTATTTTGAAAATCCTTGAAATACCTGCAGGGTGTTGCTAATTTCAAACGTGCTGCGGTATTCATGAAGGCTGGGAGCATGAAGGTCTTTTGCTGATTGTTTTCTCTTTATTTCTTTCTTTTCCCACTGAGCAGATTTGAGAAAAAGATGCTTAATTATTTATACCTATCTGTTATGGCAGGAAAATCATAAGGACACTAACATGCTACAACTGGGTAAATCTAATATTCACCCCATCTTGTGTCAAGTTTGGATGTTATTCTTGTGGAAATCTCTCTTCTGTCAACTCATGTTATAGTCTGGGGACACGCAAAGCTGAAGTGAATTCTGAGCAGGTGATTTTTTTTTTCTTAGCCTTTCTGTCTCAATATTTCTGTCACTGACTCTTTTATCGCTCTTTTCTTTACGGCTGTCTGTCTGTCTCACACACACACACACACACACACACGCACAGAGACGCACACAATTTAAGGTTTAAAATCTACAGCCTGCTACAGTCTTTGTTGATCACCGTTAGATTTCTAAAAGAAAATGCAAGGAAACAATATTTTTTACTCTAAGAAATCACTTCATTTGGTATTCACTAAGGATAGCTTTTTAATTTTTGTAACAGCCTCACAATATAAACTCCCTGCCACTCATTGCTCCCTGAGAATTAACATATAAAGTGTCTGATAAGCATATTTATGTGTTGGCTGTGTGTTTGCACATTACAATGGCGAACATAAAAGAGGGGGGGCGAGCGATGTGTTTTGGATATCTATTAAAAAAAGGAAAGAAAAAAAATGATGCGAGAGCTTTAGGGATACGGGATGGGGTGTGTGATTGTGCGAGCGAAAGAAAGAACGCATGCAGAAGATCCGTCTCAGCATTGTCAGGAGGATTTACGGCGCAGGTGTGCAGCCATCAATCACGTCGGCGTATGCCAAAGACAACTTTGTGTCTCGCTGCCATTTGTACGGCTGTCCACACAAATTGATCCTTAACAAGACGCTTCTCCTCCCCTCCTAAAGGGATGCTTGCCTTTTAACAGATCCATGAGCGCTGTGCTTGTTTACCCTAATGTTGGGGAGAAATTAATTTTGACACTTTGCAAATGGCTGCTTCCAGCACACCAAAACCAGAGACAATTCTCTGATCAGCTAGGATTGTATTCTGACTGGCTTTGATTTATAGGGGGGTAAACGCGCATTTGTTTTGCGTAGTTGAGATGAATATTATTTACTGAACTGCAATTTTTCTGCATGAATTTCAGGGATTATTAGGGTATATCCTAGAGTAATTAAACAGATACTGCAAATGTATGCTGTGTCTAAGCTGGTTTTCAAATAGTACTTTGAATAGGTAGAATAGAATAATATTTAGCCATACCTGTTAGAATCATAAACTGTGGAAAAAAAGACCGATGACATGTCTCCTTTTACTGCACAAAAATGAAGCCATACCTCATTCGAGGCCACGGTTACACCCCATTTTTATAGCATCAAATAACAAACTTATTGGAAAAACAAAGAAATGAACATACATCAGTGATTTAAAAACGACCAAAAATTACAAAAACTGTCTTTAGAAAAAAATGCTTTTTACATTTAATTGAATTTTTTTTTTGGCTCATGTCCCATGCGATTACATGGAGATACTGCAGCAAGCCACCAGGCTGCGATGGAAATGTTTTGGCTTCCCTTTTCAGGATGTGTGTGGCACCCGGCACTCATAATTAGCATATTTTAAAAAGAACACTCATTATGGAAATAATATACTTCAAAAGAATATACTTAAGTGCAAACTTAATGTAATTTTTTTGGATACTGAATTGCATTTAACATTGCAATACTGCATTTAACTAGCCTAGAAATCTAGACGAACCCTAGCGGCAGCAAATTTAATCTGCCCACAAGTGTCGTCTAGGAACTCTCAATACCCTTCTGAGCTGTATTCCCCTCACTCTGGACGGGCCAATCACATCGTGTATAGAGTCGGCGGGCGGGGCCATAATGACGACGGCCGTGTTGCGTTTGCGTGCTTCTAGTAAACACAGAAACTGGCGAACGGCGGCGGTCTTTCGAATCAGCTTTGACCGCGATTCTGGAAGACTTGGAGTTAAGCTTTTCTCTGAGAGAAGAACAAAGAACGGCACTGAAGCCATTCTTAAAAAGGGAAGATGTGTTTGGAGTTTAGCCGACCGGATACGGCGAATCTATCAACAAGCTCTGTTTCACCTTCGTTGCTCTGGTTGGTGGTAGCGCTATCCTATCGCGTGCAGAGGGAGTTTGAAAGACAACCGTTTATCCCGCCCCTCAGATTGAGCCCTGTCTATGCTGAGTTTCCAGACCAAACATCTTGATGTGGGTTTGGCTTGTCAGCCTAGCATTTAACATTACAATACTGAATTGCATTTAACACTTGAAGCTGCAGTCTGTAAGTTTTGCCTATGTGTCGCCATCTCTGTTTGAAACATGCAATTGCAGGTATTTGTGGAGTTATCATCTGTATGTGAGTTTTGCATCGACACGGCTCCTCAGCGCGGATGAATCCAATGTTTTGAGGAGTATGTGCGGCTGTCAGTCACTGCACCGGTGTGGATACTGTACTTCAGAATCACAGATTCTACGTCTTGGAGTATAACCTAAATAAGTAACCTAAATAAAAGTAAAGTAACATGTCTGCCACAATTGGGAACAAAAAATTACAATAAATTGCACTATCAACGGTAATTAAATCTAACAATCGCTCATATAACATCAAACCATGCAAATTATTATTATTGTAATACTTTGTTCTCAAATTGTTAATGTTAACAGCATTAGCATTGCGTGACTATGTGTTTTTAATGTTTATTAGCGTTACCTGTAGATTTCAATTTCTGAACAGTCTAATCTTTTAGATCCATCGCAGATGTATCTAACTGCCGGGTTAGAGACGAGCTCTGCCTTATCTCCTCCTTCACTTAGATCTACTGCCTCCATGCAGGTTTTGGAAGCCTGCACTGCGGTTTCTTCCACCACGGAGCAGGCAGCGATACTGCAATTATCCAGTTATGAGGAAATGGATATGGCCAGTATCAAAACAGGTGGAACTTAAGATTCACCACTTTGTATTCCCTGCCAGCGAGGAGCTTGTGGAGGTGTTGAGCAGAGCGGTGGCCAGGCTCAGTCTGGACTGCCCACAAGAAAGTCGGGACCGCTCTTCTGTAAAAAGCAGATTATACGAGTGCTTTCTACCCCCGCACTCTGCTCAGCCTCCACGTCTGGGCGTAACATTCTTTCCTGTCCTCCACACCGAGGTGTGGTTAAGGTTCCGATGCCGAGGGTGGAGGAGACGTTTGCAAGCCATTTTTCCCCCGAGTCGGCATCGGCCATCAAAGCCCAGACATTGCCCACCAAGCCACTAAGATCCGCTTCTGCACTGATGAGCAAAGCATATGTGCATTGTGTTGCTGATAGATCCGGGGGAAAATGATCAGATCGGACCTGATGTGGTTCGTGAGCTCAGCCAATTTAGCTCTCCGTACCACTAAGGAGACGGCCAGATCAGTTGGCCATTCTATGGCAGCCCTGGTGGCCACAAAGAGGCATTTATGGTTCATTTTAATGGAGATAAAGGAGAAAGACAAAAGCTTTCTGCTGGACGGCCCGCTGTCTCCTCCTTCGAGGGCCATAGTGCAGTCGAGCCAGCTATTCCCTGCCGGTTTGCCGTTTTAGGGCGCTTCGCTATTTGTGCAGAGTACATCAGAGAGACTGCCACCCTTAGTAGATTTTCTGGTAGAGTGGGAGAATCTTCAAAATATATCTCAGTGGGTCCTGCAGACTATAAAAAGAGGGTACACAATTCAATTCAGATGTCATCCACCCAGTTTCAACAGGGTTCTGCCCACAGCGGTGGGCCCTGAGCAGGCTCAGGTTATGACTCGAAAAGAGGTTTCTCCTCCCAGCAGGGAGTCAGGGTTTTACAGCCGGTACTTCATCGTGCCAAAGAAAGATGTTGCCTCCCATTTTAGATCTGCGCATTCTCAATTGCACTGTAGCAAAGCTCAAGTTCAAAATGCTTACACTCAAACAGATCGTCACAATAGTTCTAAATCACGCATATTTCCACATATCCATCCTTCCACAGCACAGGAAGTTTCTGAGGTCCTCTTTCGGGGGAGAAGCGTACCAATATCAGGTCCTTCTCTTTAGTTTAGCACTGTCACCCTCTACTTTCACAAAATGTATAGATGTAGTTTTGGTTCCCATGCGCATGCAGGGGATCCTCATTCTCAATTATATCAACGATTGGCTGATTCTAGCGCAGTCAGCTCAGATGGTGGTTCAACATCGAGATGTTGTTCTCACACACATGAGCAAGCTGGGGCTGAGACTAAACTCAAAAAAGGCTTTTTCTGCCACAGAGAACTACGGAACTGGGTGTGAGTTGGAATTTGATCACTATGCAGGCTCGTCTATCAGAACCACATGTAAGGTAAATTCTCTCAGCAGGGAAAGGGTGGAACTAGACCAGTCACTCACTGTCAATCAGTTTCATAGACAGTTAGGTCTGATGGCAGCAGCGTCCAATGTTATGCCTCGTGGCCAGTTGTACATGAGACTATTACATTGGTGGCTCAAGACCAAGGGATTTTTCCTCAGGGGTAATCCTTTTCGTACCTTCAAAGTTATGGAGCGATACCTTGGAAGGCGATGGGGAAGAAGTCTTGGTTCTTGCCCTCAGGCCCAGTGTTGGGAGCTGTGTCTGCTAGTTACTCTGACAATGAATGCTTCCCTCACGGGTTGGGGGGAAACCATTAGTTGCAGGACATCGTTCCTAGCACATAAATCCAGCACCCAAGCAGAGAATAAGTAAGTGGGTGGTTGAGGCTATCTCACTTGCTTATGAGGCGGCCAGTCATCATTCACCTTTGGCTGTAATGCGCACTGTATGAGGAGTATGGCTGCCTCTAAGGCTTTGTTAGCTGGGGCTTCCCTGCAGGAAGTTTGTGATGCGGCAGGGTGGTCCTTGCCACTTTCATTTGTGAGGTTTTATGACCTTGACCTCAATGCTACTCCGGGGGCACGAGTGCTCGCCCCATAGACAATATACATAGGCGGGCATCTGGCTCCTCTGGGGACATGGCTATTTTTGTTCCCAAAACAGTGAAGCAGCGTGAGTTCCCTTGAAACTGAACGTCTCTGTTATGTATGTAACCCTGGTTCCCTGAATAGGGAACAAGATGCTGCGTCACCCTGCCATACTCCCTGTATATCTGTGATCGCTTCACTTTAGCCTATTCAAAAGCTGAATGTGTTTGGTGCAGGTGTGCTTTATAATTTCCTGGGATGACATCACCCGCCTATGACGTTGTGCCACTCCATTGGACAGATTACACAGTGCTTCAAGACGGTATCACGCAGTAGCATTCCCAAAGCAGTGACGCAGCGTCTCGTTCACTAATCAGGGAACTAAGGTTACATACGTAACCAAGACATTTATATGCAGGTTTCCTGAAAACTCCCCCTTTCTGCCACTGGTCAGTCAACTTACAGCCCCGCCCTCAAACTCATGCCATTGGTTGAGCCAATGTTGCTGTGTCAAGCTGGTTAGGATGTTTTCACAGTAAAAGTTCAAATAATGAATGGCTTACGGTTGTTTTTGGCATTGAAAAACAGCACTCTTTTGCTTTAAATGGATGGGTCAGATTAAACAACTGTTGAAAAGTAGCAAGTTTTAGGTTTAAATCTTTCTCTGTTTGAGAAGTCACGTGGCAGTCCATATGTTCTCTCTTTATCATATTACATTCAGTGAAGCACTAATCCCACATCAGTTAATAAGTGCCTTTTATTAACTGAAGCGACCTGGTATAAACCATCATGCAGAAACCAGAGACCAACTTCCTGCTGACGCTGCACATAGTCTGCCATGATCGTTTCAGCGTGATTTGAGATGAGGTCAATAGAGCTCTAGAATCAAAGAAACAGGCTGTACTTGTGAATTATTGATGCTGATGATTTACCAACCTCAATGGATCTGCCAAGAACTGAAAGCTTCCTTCCGTTATTCTATACGTATGGGTGTTGCTAATTTAAGCTTGCGAAATTGGGATGTTTTTTGCGGCAGAGATGGAATCATCAAGAAAAAAATTTCTTTGCTGCAGAAGAAATAAGCTGCCAATTATTCCCTCAATCAATCTAGCTTATTCCTTAATGCCTCGTTTTAGAGTGGGTCTTAAAACTTTAAATTAACATTATCACTTCATCTCCAGAGGGGGAATCGAAGCCCAGGGAGCGTTTAGTCTTATTTCACTGACACATATGACCAGGAATGGAAACGTGGAAAGCAATAACAATGACTTTGTCTGTGGCTGCAGGGGATTTATCAGTGCAAGAAAGAGCTTTAAAGTCTTTATAGTAGCTTTTGGATATCCATACCAACATCGTCAAACTTTAATCCATATCGCAATAGCTCAATAGCGTGATATTTGCATTGGACTTCATTAACCTTTCCTTTTTTAATTTCTGTAACATTTACATACTGTAGATTGGTCGTGTTGATGCCTCTTTTTTTTAGCAGAATTGTCCTCACTACTTGAAGCAGCTACAGGGATGTCCTATGTGTATAGAAAAGTGGGCTTATTTGTATTGAACACTTGTCATGTTTAAATATTTAAAAATGCAGATAATATTAAATAAAAGCCCACTCAAGTGTACATGAAACGTACACATTAATGACTATGGTTCTTAACAAATTTTTAAAAAATGCACTTAGTAATAATGTCAAATTAAAAGTTTTACTTGAAAGTTCACCTTTTTTTGTTATAATAATCTTTTGTCATGTTATAAATAAGTACACTTATTTTAATGTGTTGACTGACATACTATCATTATCTTCGATATTATATTTAATACATTTTATTTGATTTTAATTAATGTTATTTTATATTTTAATGTTTTAAATATACTAAGTCACAACTTCACCCTTTCAAATGTTTGATTACATATATATTTTAAAAAAACATGACATACAGGTTTCGATAGAAATTACATTAAAGCATGTTTTGGTATTCCAGAAATGCTTGCCAGAACATAGTACATACAGTGCATATTTCAAAAGCAATCAAAAGTTATTATGAAATTACATTTAAGGATGTACTTAAAGGGATAGTTCACCCAAAAATGAAAATTAGCTTATGATTTACTCACCCTCAAGCAGAGTCCTGCACGAGTTACCCGACGGGTCCACCCGCAAATTTTGCTGAAACAGGTGAAAAACATCCACCCGTCGGATACGGGTGTAGGTCGGGTCGGACAAGCAGGAAACATGGGTCTAACACAGGTTTAAAACAGTCACATAAAAATGTATGCATATTTTTAGGAACAGAGCTACAAAAATATGTCTTGCCTGTATTTCAAGTTAATAAAATAATTTCAAAACAATATCAGGTTATTTGTGCTCGTGCCGCACGCTCCCCCAGGATTCTCTCACTTTCAAAAAAAATCACACAAGTCTTCAAGGGGGTCGCACACCGGACTCAAAGCTCAGCCCCGGACGCGCACATTATATAGGCTGAATTCACTTCTGACAAAAGACCTGCACGATGTGTGCATCTTGTAGCACGGGTAGGCAGGATCCGAATGCCGCCGCCGGTGTCTCATTGAAAACAATGTGTTTGAATGTTAAAGACATGGCGTGGTGCTGTATGTATGACCTGCCAATAAATATGTAGGCCTATATAATGTTATATGCTAAACTGATTTTGTTTTGGGTGCGGGTCGGGTGTCGGTTCTATTTTAAGCGGGTCGGGTCAGGTGCGGATTTCAATTAGTGCTCCCTGTCGGAAAACGGGTCGGATGCGGTTTAACGCACCGCGGGTACGGGTGGGTGCGCATTTACAAAATCGGACCCGTGCAGGACTCTACCCTCAAGTCATGTGCCAATAGAGAACAAGCATCTCCAGTTCTAAAGCTGCTGGAGTTTCCATGCTGTTTGTGTGTGTTAAAAGTCATTTAGCAATTTTGGTTAATTAAAATAAAAAGATAAAATATGGGAATGAATTAGAACCCAGCCCCCTTCAAACCCAATGCGAGAAGTCAGGTATATTAAAGTTTTGTGTTCATAGGTTTAGCATCAGTAAACATGGATGAAGAAAAAAAAAAATTTAATGCAATTTATTATTAATAGAACTTAAGCTGACAAGTTATTATACCAATAACTCCTAGCATATTTTATATGAGGAGATAAATATTTAAATGCTGATCAAATCTTCAGGGAGCAACAGAAACATCTTGTCTCTGAGAGGGTGTGAGAGAGAAAGGGTGACACTGGCCTTCTTTTCCTGGGCTGCTGCTTCTCTCTCTCTCTCTCTCTCTCTCTCTCTCTCTCTCTCTCTCTCTCTCTCTCTCTCTCTCTCTCTCTCTCTCTCTCTCTCTCTCTCTCTCTCTCTCTCTCTCTCTCTCTCTCTCTCTCTCTCTCTCTCTCAGAAAGGAAAGGAAAGCAGAGTTCCCTGTGGGTCTGTTGCATCATGGGGAACTGATGAATCCTTTTTGAGGTCCAGCAGTGTAACCTACTCAACACTGTTTTCCACATTCTTACCCTCCTAAGTGCAAACACATTTGGGGAACACCATTTGGGAGTGTTTTTAGTAGTATTGCATGATGTGTTGGTAAATTCTGATCGTATCGTCCCATCGGGGTCTGGTAAATTGTAAATTCGTTCCCCAACATCCTTTAAAAGTGTCACTGTATACAACTCGCTGGCTTTGTGTCAAATGACGTTAACCTTGAAGTTTCAGCAGGTGCGACAGCTAAAGTATTCTAATGACTTAAAGGGAACCCTTCCTGAAAATAAACAACACGTCTCACTCCCAACTCGTCAACATATTGTAGCTTGGTCTGGACCCCTCTGCGTCACATTTTAACGCATGGGATACCCCTTTAGCGTCATTTTTTGATGAGCAGGGTGCTTTATTCGTTTCAATGAGAAACCTTTGCTGTCATACACGGATGCGTTGGGCATATCATCATAATCAAATTATATATTGGGTTATGATTTTGCATGTTGGAGTGTATTTTGTTTATTTTTTTTATTTACGCTAGGTAGATATGTTTGAACATATAACCCAAACCCATCCCCATCCCTAAACCTACCAATTTATGTTTTATATGACATAAAACCCATTATATAACAGGCAGATACGACTGCATGCACAATTTATTCAAAAGGGGCAAATATTCCAAGTGTTCCGAGGACAAAACGATTGATTTGTGTGAAGGAAATGCCCAAAAGTGATCAGCGTCTCCATCCTTCCGCTGAAGATCATGCACATATCAAATTTTAAAAACTATCACCCGAAGAAACGTTACGTCAGATTTCATAGTGAAATTCCATTGGCTCTCTTATGTCTCGTTACCAATTACATCATTACGTCAACATTGATTGTAAAATGTAATTGGCTCTTGTGTGTCTTGTGACCGATTGCGTCATGCTAAAGAGTCGTGCGTATCATTTGAATGAGATATGATTCACGTAGCAGTGGCATCATCATTTCAGCGATTAAAACATTAAGGTCAAATCTGTTCTTTACATGACGATATCGTATGACTTCAAAAGACTTGGAATGCAACATGAGTTAAAACTTTTATACTGTTTTGGTCAGTTTTTGCAATAATACCCGTGATTGTACTTTTATTTGCCTGTTATGTGTTTTATATTGTTGAGAAGCGGGTAGGTTTAGGGTATAGGAGTTGGGTTAGTTGCTCCAAAATATAAAAGTAGCCTATAAATATTCATAAAATCATGTCTACTTTTACAAATGCAAATAAGTAAATACGTCTTAATCTGACGCATTAGGCAAACAATTGAAATGAATGGAGCACCCTGCTTGTTAAAAATGACACTAAAGTTGTACCCCGTGCGTTAAAGAGTGACGCAGAGGGATCCTGACCAAGTGTCAATATGCTGACGACTTGGGAGTAAGACCGTGTTGAAATAAAACACACTTTGAGTTCAAAAACCTCTGCTTGTCCTCATCATTAAATTGGGGGTGGCAGCCATGACTAAGTCAAGACGTTTTTATGGCAATGGCACAGCCCAAATTAAAAACATCCTCTCTGCCCTAAAGTAGCTTGAAGTTGTCAGTCCTGGAATACATTATTGTTTCATCAACATGCAAAGAACAACAGTTTGAGCTCTTACAAAGTAAAATAACTCACACTTGCTTGCTACACGTTGTCTGGTCTGATGAGTCTCGATTTCTGCTGCGCCATTCAGATGGTATTGTCAAGATTTGGCATAAACAACATGAAAGCGTGGATCCATCCTGCCTTTTATTTACGGTTCAGGCTGGTGCTGGTGGTGTAATGGTGTGAGGGATATTTTCTTGGCACACTTTGACTGATCATCGTTTAACACCAAAGCCTTCCTGAATATTGTTGCTGACCATGTTCATCCTTTTATTACCAAAAACCTTCTTATGGCTACTTCCAGCAGGATAACGCACCGTCACAAAGCTCAAATAATCTCAAACTGGTTCTTTGAAGTTCACAGTTCCAGAGCAAAAGCAAATTGTCAGATTTTAATTAAATATTACCACAACAGAAAAAATGTTTTCAAACGTATTCCAAAACAATTTTGATTTCATGGCAGCTTTATATGTATTATTTATTTAAATGTTTTATTTATATATTATTTATATGATATGTTAAACATCTCTCACATTTTAACATACATTTTGCTTGTTATTATTATGATACTTTTTGAAAATAAGATTTTTAAAAATAAAATGTAAATAAACTATAATAATGTAAATAGATGTAAATACTAATCTAATAATTATGCAATGGTTATTTTTGAGAGTACATGCCTTTTCATAGCAGATAATATGACACCACCTTGGATAATTATCAAATCTTTCACATTTTCTTTAAAAAAAAAAAAAAAAAAAAATCAACAAGGCGGCATTTATGTTTTTATTAGAAATACAAAAAAGCTGTACTATTGTGAAATATTATTTAAATATAAAATAGCTGTTTTCTATTTGAAATATATTTAAAAATGTCATTTATTCCTGTGATGCGAAACTGATTCATTACACTTGAAACTGATTCACTGCATCATTACTCCAGTCTTCAGTGTCACGATCCTTTAGAAATCATTCTAATATGATGATTTACTGCTCAAGAAACATTTTTGATTATTATCAATGTAGATATTATCAATGTATTATCAACACATTCTTTGATGAATAAGTTCAAAAGAACAGTATTTATCTGAAATAAAAAGCTTTGGAACATTTTACTACCATTTAAATGTTTTGGGTCAGTAAGAATTGGATTTGATTTATTTTTTTGGGAAAGAACTTAGAAATGAATACATTTATTTAGCAGGGATGCATTAAATTGATCAAGTGACAGTATAGACATTTCTAATGTTGCAAACACTTTATATTTCAAATAAATGCTGTTCTTTAGAACTTATATTTATATTTTATATTTGATTAATATTGATTAATATTGCACAATATTACTTTTTTTTTTTTGTATTTCTAATAACATAAATTCAGCCTTGGTGAGCAGAAGAGTTTAATTTTTTTTTTTAAATCTTACCATTCGAAAACTTTTGACCGATATATATATATATTTTAAAACTCTTCTGCTCACCAAGGCTGAATTTATTTATATATATATATATATATATATATATATATATATATATATATATATATATATATATATATATATATATATATATATATATATATATATATATATATAATAACATTCACAAGTTACTGTTTAGTTTAAATTCATCCTAAATGTATTCTGGTTTGGAGAATAATCTGACTAAGTCTGTAAATATTTGTTGTTTGCTTCTTATATGTGTTATTTCCCAAACTATTTTTGCTAAAAGTGAGAAACAGAAAGTAATTTCTGTTAAGCCGCAGAAACTTCCTGCTAGCCAATCATATGCTTGTTCATGACTGTCTGACTGGAGCACCATCAGCTGAGGCAGCGATTCACACCAGGTGAAATGAGCTGGGTATTTTCCTCCTCCCCGAGCTTATTTACACCTCTACATCCCGTTCACCTACCACCGCCATAGCTCATCGCCGCGCTGATGGCCCGTGATCTAATCACCAATGATCATTTACGAGCAGTGCCTTTGGTCATAAATATTCAAATGAGCTGTCTTTTGTCATGCTTTGTAGAAGTGTGTGATTTGTTCCTCTCTCTCCACCCCCTCTTACACCACAATTCATCGCTACCAATCTGCGCCGCCTGGCTCCTACAAAGCTCTCCTTTTGCAGAAGTATGATCAGAACGGCTGGCGATGATGTACCTCATCCAACTTACATATTCAATCATCTATGTGCATGTCAGTTTAATAGGCCTTTAATGTCCAAGATTTTAATTGAAATGCCTTGACCACGCAATAGTTTTAGGCTCTATACATGCATTACAGGAGAACATTCAGCCGTTCTCATATTACAAACATTCACCAACTAACCCTTTCAGTGTGAACTTTGTAATGTTTTTAAACATTATATATTGCATACTTGAAGTTGAATACAGAAGGCAGTATGGAGGAAGCAAGATATTTTACGACAAATATATTTTTTTTACTAAAGTGCACCACTTTGCTCCAGAAGGCCTTTATTAACCCCCTGGAGCTGTGCGGTGTATGTTTATGACGGATGGATGCACTTTTTTGAGCTTCAAACTCAATGGACCTGTCACTGCCATTAAAATACTTGGAAGCATCAGGATATTTATTAATATAACTCTGATTGTGTTCATCAGAAAGAAGTAATGTATACACCTATGATATCTGGGTAAGTAAATGATGGGGTAATTTTCTTTTTAAAGTGAACTTGGACTTCAGTACCATTTTTATAGGCGATATCATAATTCTGTTGTTTTTAAAATATGGTTAAAGTGTAGTACTGATTGAACCGACAAGCATTTATTAGCTTTCTCAACACATCAAATTAAGTGAACTTCTTTAAAGTATGACAAAACATTATTAAATCACAATGATTTAAAATGATGACCCTTCACCAATCATTATTACGGGTCTTTATCTAATATGGATGGATCTCTACCTGTTGCAATAATACAAAACTCTCCTGATATTAGAGTAATGATTACAGAAGAATAA